>NC_056743.1:1610573929-1610678929 GCF_019279795.1 Protopterus annectens | reverse complement strand
ATTTGCCCTTTTAGTTATCTGTTCAGCTTAATGAGACATTTTTTTTCTTTTTGGGTGTTGCACTTTTTAAGTTTCGCTATAACATTTTTCTTTTATTATACAACCTGTTTAATATTTGTTTCCACCAGGGTGGCTTGTTTTTTTTTAGTTTGATTTGGGCTTCTGCTAGGCATAGCATCCTCTCTTCAACTACTGATTTGGTTGTCCAGATTTCTGTGAACAGTTCTGCATAGGCTGCTATGTTATCTGAGTTTAGAGAGGCTTGAAATTTTGGCAGGTTATCGCTTAATAACAGATAGTTTGCCTTGGGATAGTTACTAACTGTAACAGGGTTACTGGGGTTACAGAGTTTATTTTTATGTCAAAGGAGACAGCTTTGCAGTCTGACCTCACCAGACAGGACACACACTGGAGGGTTGGGGAAGCAGCATTCTCCCATTTTTTTGTGAGTACCAGGTCCAATATGTTTACACTTTTAGTGAGTGTATGCACAATCTGGTCCAGGGTGTTTGTCTTAACAAAGTCCAGGAATCTTTTTGCATGCAAATTTGGGGTCATATAGGGAGGGCTAATTAAAGTCACCCATAAGTATGGTATTTGGTTGAATGGTGAGTGTCTCCAATAGGTCTAAGTATGAGTTATGGCTTTCATGGGTAATGGAGTTTAACTTGTAACTTGCTAGGATATGGTATGGGACTTTGTCAGTGGTAATTTGTACATAGAGAAATTTTCAGTGCATCATCCTGTTTAGTCATCTTCAAGGTATGCTTGTTATTAATGTAGATCGAGACAGCTCCATCTTTGGTCCCTGCCTGTGCAGTTGCCGGTCTAAATGTTGTGAAGGCATTGAAGCCCTGCAACGCTGCAATACTGTCCATGGCTTTAAACTATGTCTCAGTAACTGCACAGATGTCTGCATTCTTCAGTGAGGAGAGTTTGGAGGAAGTGAATCATCTTATTTAAATTTCTGTAACACCTTTAAATAGCATTGGATAGATTTTGCTATGTTGAAACATTTGTCAATTTGGCATTGTCTAAAAGGACCGAATGGGGTAGAACAGTGTTTCACCAGTATTCAAAAGACTAGAGGGGACAGGTGCAGACTATCCTTAGCAAAGCAACATGGTCTGTTGACCATATCCTCCCATGCTGACCAATAATGTATTTCCCTGGAATGACACAGAAGCTAATACAATTATTAAAGTCGTTCATTTTCTGTCTGCAATAAAGCATCAACCTTGGTGCTGGTAGAATGCTGCTTAGTGCAGGCACATAACAGCCTGTGACACACAGTCTGAGAGCACTATAATGTCTATCCTCATATAGTCTAGGGAGGTATATCTCAGGTCATTTACATCTTACATTGTCTATGTCTGAATCATACTGGTGCAGTGACGTGAGTGAAAGCATAACCTCTGACTATTGCTAGGCAACTGATTATTTTCTTCTTGTTCAGCCTCATGAAAGGGTATCATTATATCACACAGTGGAGAGTAGTCCCCTGTGACTAGAGTATTCGGTAGTGTGTTGGTTGCTTTATCGACTTAGTAGATGAGGCTCCACTTGGTATTGCTGTATGTATAGTGTTGGGTGTTGTTTTTCTAGAGGTGTTCACCAAATATACTTCCTTACTTTCATATGGGTAGTTGTGCCCTGCTACCCTCTATCCGGCACTCTGTCAAAGTTCTGAACTCCTCCCACTGCCTGTCTGTTAGTGAGAAAGACCAATCTCCTGGCAGGCCCAGGACAGCCATTCACACTCACAGAAAGGACCATTTCAGTTTTCTTGTGCCATTGTCAGAGAAACATCTCTTGGGATATCAGAGCTCAGATGAGAACATATATTTTGGGTTTTATTTCCTCCCTCTGCCTTTTCTATCAGTGCTTGACTAGTATGTTCTGCTTCTTTGACTGTTTTTCTGATTCAGAATTGTGTATATGCTTCTGTTTTTACTTTCACTAGCACAGTAGGTCCTGTTGATTAAAAAGTTCATTTTGGAAGTTTTGACAGGAAAACTTTTGAGGCTGCACTTTTTCTTTGGAATTATTATCTGAGCTGATTGATAAGATTACAGAAAACTATTGTTTCCATTAAATTGTGATTTTTGGCACCAATTTGTGTGTTAGATATTTCTGACAGGAATTTTTCATCAGCTTATGATTTATTTATTGTCTGATACTGTTTTAGGCTATATCTATTGATTTGAACTGAAACTAGCCCTTTTTTACAAAATCAGGGATCTTTTGTGCACATATTTTGTGCTTTGAACTGTGTTACTGAAAATATTGTCATTTTCTCAGTGCAGTGTTCAGGATAGTATCCCTACAGAAATAGTCTTTAGATTGCTATTTAGAGGGAGAGTAGTGGTATTTGCCCATCTGTTTACTGGACTGATCATGCAGACATATTTGGTACTGAGCTGCTAGTTTCTTGTTCCTTTATTTGATGGACTCGGACCCCTTCCTCAACCATCTTTCCCATCTGCACCTAAAAAAATGAAAGAATAAATAAAAAAAATATGCCTCAGCCAACGGCTTGTGACTCCACAGTAGACTTAGTTTTAGGCAAGCTATATGATCACTCACCTTCTGTTGCCTCCAGGTCCCCTGACGTGGTTGTAGTATCACATCTGTGTGTGACTGGAGGGTCATACACATCCTCTGGAGCTGTACCATTGCATGTTTCAGGTCTGAGAGAACCAGACCCTTTAAGTGCATTGACTTCAACAAGAGTCTGGTTATTCTGCCTGAAGACAGGGTCATGTTGAACTAGAAAGTGTTTTTGGAATTCTCCCAGAAGAATAGCTCCATGGCTAGAGAACTCCTACACATTTCTGGACATATGGCATCTATGATTCTCATTTTATCACTGGCCTGTCTTCACATGAGAAAAAATGTAATGGTATGCCCAAAAGTTTTGGATGCAGTACATTTTCCCTCTGGAATCCCAGTTACTAGTACTGCCCTTCATCAGACAAGAATTATAGTGGTGTAAAGATCAGTTGAGTAGCAATCCAGGGCTTCCTTTTCTCCCCTTTGATGGTAGTACAATCTGTCCAAACAGGTTCATCCAACTTCACCTGGGGAACTGAATGAGGATGCAAGTGCTAGCCACTTTGGGCCCAAGGGCATATGGAAGCTCATCAATATCTAGGAGATGCTGGCAGTGTTTCACAACTTAAAAGTCCCTCACCACCTTTGGAATCCAGGTCATCTTCTGGTGGCTGTAGTGATGTGATACCTCTGCAAACCAAGGGGTAAAGTTTTTATCCACTGTGCCAATTGGCAATGATAGCCTGGGAGCGGGATTCTCAGTATTCTGTCTCTTCAGGCATCATACATCCCATCAGAGCAGATCACTGTGGCAGACTGACTAAGAAGGTGAAATGCTGAGCAGTTACACATAAGTGAAAGCTCAAAGCATTGGTAGTCCAGGATCTAGTCTCTGTGTGCGGAATGCCTGTAATAGATCTGTTCACCTTCTTTCAAAACAGACAGCTGGAGAAATTCTGTTCCAGGCATCTTTGCAACCATGCTTGAAGGACAGAAGCATTCTTGTATCTTGCTATAGCAATGTTTTTGTATATGTTTGCACCCTTTCCACTGATTCACAAGGTAGGATCATAGGATCATAGGCGATTACTAGACTATCAACCTGGAGATCATTTCAAGCCTAGCTGTTTCGTTTGTCCCAATGTAATAATACAGAACTGTTAGTTAATACCCAAGTTTATCCAAGTGCAGGCAAAAGTACACAAAATGAATCCAATAAAACCATGAAAGGTGCACTGAAAGCAACCCAATAAAGCCACGGATGAAGGCAACCAGTATATGTAACGTTTTATTAAAGAAAAATTCACACTAAAAACACTCAATCTCCATTAACGCTGTTTGAAAATCCTTTTTCGTTTCATCACACTTCATCAGATGTGGGTTAGAGTGAAAGCCAGCCCTTTTATATACAATCAAACCATGCTGTCTCATAAGCGGGAATGGCAAACTAAAGGAAACTGCAGTTTCCTTTAGTTTGCCATTCCCGCTTATGAGACAGCATGGTTTGATTGTATATAAAAGGGCTGTCTTTCCCACTTATGAGACAGCATGGTTTTATTGTATATAAAAGGGCTGTCTTTCACTCTAACCCACATCTGATGAAGTGTGATGAAACGAAAACGGATTTTCAAACAGCGTTAATGGAGATGGAGAGTTTTTAGTGTGAATTTGTCTTTAATAAAACGTTACATATACTGGTTGCCTTCGTCCATGGCTTTACTGGGTCATTTTCAGTGCACCTTTCGTGGTTTTAATACACAAGATTGCATTTGGTAATGGCTGCCCATGTCCAGGAGGGTTGTGGGCACTATTCCCAGTAAGAATTTATGGTGCCCAATCCACTCATCCAGGTTCCTCTTGAACAATGTCTTTGAGGTGCTCTGTTTCATATGAATAGGTAGCTTATTCCAAAGATGTAGCAGTCACTGGGAGATAAATCTGTCCCTCCAGCATGTCCTATTTAAGTCACAGGCCATGTTTAGGTCACTGGAATGGGTGCCCTAGTCCCATTTGTTTTACAGATATGCAGCAAGTTCATTAGGTCTGGGTCTGAGATTGGTCTGTAAGCCAGGCATAGGTCTCCCTTAAGAAGCCTGTACAATACAGAGTATAGTGACAGGGACTTTAGTTGGTCTGTCTACGGCATGTGCTGGAGTCCCTTGATCTTCTTTGTTAGAATGAACTTCTAGGTACTTCTGAAAGTTCAGAGAGAAATGCCAAAGATCATTGTGGTCACCCCCAGTTGGCCCTGTCAATCTTTGTTTTCCCTGTTTATGGTATTGGCCAGGGGAAACTACCACAGACTTCTTCACACACTTGGACCTGCTCACACAATCTCAGGGGCAACCGGTCCACCTCAATTTGGAGAAACTTATACTGACAGCCTGGATGATTCTGTCTTAATCTGTTTAGGCTGTTGTTTCTTGAAGATGTGCAGCAGTGTTAAAGGAGCCCAAAACACCTGTTGTTAGAAAGTCTTATGTTTACAGATGAGGGTACATTGTTATTAATATCCCCTCTGGTCTTGAAATACTGGTATGAAATACTTCAGAATGGCTTAGTGTATGCATCCATTTTGGTGCATTTAGTGGCCATCTCTGCTTGTCAGCCACCCTAGGAATACCCTTCCTTCTTTTTTTCCTTTTTGGTAAAACAGTTCTTGAAAGGAGTATTGTAGAGACCCCCCTCATAAGCAAAGTCCTTGTTTGTGGGATCTCATCTCATCATAATCATTACCATCATCATCAATCTCCTTTTTCACATTTTGTACATGGGATCAGGGTGTTGTGTTAATTGTTGCCATCTCTCTTGATTCAATGCCATACTCCTGCCTTCTTCGACACTCATGCTTGACTGTTGCAGATCTTCCCCTCACACAATCCAGCCACCTCTTTGCCGGATGCCCTCATTTCCTCTTACTTTCTTCCTGTCTGTCCCCAATCTTTTTAATCAGATTGCCTTCTGCTATTCTGCACATGTCCAAACCACTGTAATCTGCTCTGTTTGATCTTTTCTGCAATCGGAGTGACTTTGGCATGTATTCTTTTGTCCTCATTTCTTCATCTGTCCCACAGCGTACATCCTATCACCTATCTCAGGCACTTAATTTCCATCACCTCTAGCTTCTTCATGTGCTCTGCCTTTCCTGCCCTGGTTTCTGTGCCAGTGCCATAAAGTAGTACTGGTTGCATTTGTCTTGTACACCTTACTTTTCAGCTTATTTGGCATTCTTCTGTCCTACACTACACCTGGTACTCTGTGCCAGTTGGCTAAAGCCCCTCTGAGTCAAGCTTTGACCTCTTCATTCAGACTTCCCTTCTCCTGAACCATCCCTCCAGATACTTGAAGCTATTAACGTGTTCCACTATCTTCCCTTTTATCTCACTTCTCAGCTTCTTCTATTTTCCCCAGTTTGCTGCCATTACCACTGTCTTATCTATCTATTGATTTATTTAGTTAGTTGACATTTGTTGACCGGGTTAGTCTGACTGGGCAATAGCCCTTTTTCAGCAGAGACCCAAGGAGAAAAGTTCCAATACAAAAACCAGAAACAAAGGTAAATAATATAGAAAAATATACAAATGAACAGATTGTATCTAGACTAAGCATACATAGTATTAAGTTCAAAAATGTAAGAGAAATCATATAAATAACATTCAAAAATAATGCGCAATATATACATCATGATAGAGTACAGTCAGTGTTGTAAATAAAAACAATATAGAAAAATATCATAAGGGATCATAGGCTGGTGGAGGCTATAGAAGAAGCAGAAGATTTAGAGGCACGTAATCTATATAGGGGTTTGAACGGCATGTGAAAGGCCAAGAGGCCAGGCACCAGTTTAGGAAGCTGAGACAACAAATAGAAGACTGTTAACACAGTACCAGGAAGCACATAAACTGTTAGCATATTATAAAGAAGCAGCAGAGAGAAGTGGGGGAGATAAGTGGCAAAGTTGTAAGGAGGGAAGATGTTATGAGATGACTTGAAAAGAAGAGGATTGTAGAAGATTTGCGGACATAGCTCTCAACTTCTTAGCGCAAAAATTCTGGACAAAGCCTAAAATGATGGGGGGATAATAGGGACAGATTTTAAATATTGCTGTTACAAACTTATAAAGTTGATAGAATAATATGTTTTGCATTAGCATCAATTTTCTGAAGGATGTGGAGTCTTAAACTCAAATGCTTGTCATTATTTAATTACTTCAATCCTCAGCTATTTGCCAGAAAAGTGCAGATTTTAGGAGGAACACACCAAAAATATGAGGCAAAAATCTGGAATTCTGCGAAAATCTGTACCTTTGCGAGGTATGATTGCGGTTATGTTAAGTAGGGCCCTTACATAAGCAGGACCAAGATTTATAGAGGTTTTGGACTTTGGGTTAGTGATAGATCTGACACTTAAAGGTAGTTTATTCCAGGTGTTTGCTACGGAGTAACTGTAAAGGAGTTTGCCAATATTTTTGTTAGGCTTATAGACTTGCAATAGGTGATGTGGAAAGCTACTGAGAGCTTGGTTAGAGTGTAAGGTTGGATTAGAGTAGAGAGAGAGGGGCATGAGTAGAATTCATGAAGGATAGAATGTGCCATGAGAAGCTGGGGAAGTAGAATTTGGTGATGAAATTCCAGCCAGTGTAGGCTTTTTAGAGCAATGCAATGGTGGGTATGATAAGGTTGGTTGAAGGCAAATCTTGCAATTTTATTGTAGGTGAGTTGAAGCTTGGACAGAAGATTGGATTGGAGATTTATGAGTGTTGGAGCTGCATAGAAAAGTGTGGGAAGTAGGAAAGCTTGTGCAAGGGAGAGTCTTGAATCATTTGTGAGGAACTTTTTATGCCTGTGTAACAGGCCCAGCTTTTGATAAGTCTTTTTAATGCAATGATGAGTGTGGAGATTGAACTTCGTCTATAAGAACACCTAGAAGTTTAGTATGAGTTTCAGTGGCGATGGTTGTGTTGTTGAGGGAGGAGACAGTAAAGGTGGATGTAATGTGATCCTATCTCGCCTACATTCTCTACAGATGGGTTCGGAGCCGATCCTCGGCTCCGACTCGGCGCTATACAATAGAACGCAGTCTCTTATTGGCTGAGTCACCTCATATCCCAGGATGCACCACCACTACCTCCCCAGATCTCGTTTGCCGCTTTCCAGCATAGATGTGGTCTCGGACTTGGCTGAGCTAAGTACCTCTAGTCAGAAACTTTTTCTGTCAAATTTCTTTAAAAAACTCACCCAAAAGCTGTTTTAACGGCTATTGTTGTTGTACGATTGTGTTTGTTAAATTTTTTTTGTGAAAGAGTGTGTATATTGTTGGTAGTTAGGTTCCGTTTAAGTTAGAGGGGCCTAGCCCTGCCTTAGGCGTTTAAATTAGAGCCTAATTGTTATTGTTAATTGTTTGTCTGTTTTATTGTTGACCCTTTTTTTTTTTTAGTCATGTCTAAAGAACATAGACCCTCCGGGTTCAAAAAATGTATTAAATGTGCTTACAAGATGTCCATAACGGACGATCATTCCCTGTGTGTGTATTGTCTAGGTCCCAAACACCTCCAGGAGTCATGTAGTGTTTGTCACGCTTTTTCCTCTCGAGTCCTCCAAGAGAGGAAAAACAAACTGATTTTAAAAGGGCTCATTGCCCCTTCTTTTGAGGAAGCTTTATCCTCTTCTTCCTCTCCTACTAGCAAGAAGAAAAAATCTTCGGCGCCGACCAGCCCGTCGGAACCGATAGCCAAAAAGTCTAGGCAGGCTTCTCCGTCGGCTCCACGGACTTCGGAGCCGAGGGCGGAACGGTCTGCCTCGATGTCTCCAGCCTCGACTCCTCTGGCTTTGGAGTCGAGAGCTCGGGCATCGAGAGGCGTGTCACCTTCATCGGCTCCACTGCCTTCGGAGCCGATGAGGGTCGCCCGCTCAGACACTTCCACTTCGGAGCCGAAGTCCACATCGGCTCCGAGGGAGATTGCAATAGTGGAATCTCCCTCGGCGCCGATACGCCTCGAGCCTTTACGGAGCCGGTCCCCCAGTCTTTCGGAGCCGGCGGAGAAGTCGACTCGGACCCGGTCGGTCTCTTCTCGTTCTTCGAGGATGTCCGATTCGGACGTAGACAGGGTGCTTCAGAAGCTCTTCCAGTCACCGGTCTTCGCTAAATTGATCTCGACTCCTGCCCAGTTGGCTTTGGAGCCGATCCCCCATCCTTCTACTTCCATTCCTCCTCCGACAGCCTTGGCGCCGTTGGAGTTGGTGTTGGTGGATCCGGTCGAAGTTATCGAGTCGGCTCCGACTCTAACTTCAACTCCGTCCCTCGGGTCGGGGTTTGGTACACGGACCTCCTCAGTCGGCCCCGGGGGGGATGCTTCGGATCCGATACTTTCGGTTCCGAGCCTCCCTCTAGGTGCGTCGGCTGCGGGGACTCCGGTTACTGTTGTGGCCTCGGGGACGAGACCTTCCCAGGATTCTGGGGGTCCAGCCTTCGATGCCATGAGAAGTGCTCTAGCCAAATCCTCTGTGGCTACTTCGACCTTTCCACCACCACCACCTTCCTTGGGCATGGTGACTGGCGCTTCTGGAATCCCCCTGTCTGGTGACAGCGGAGCCCCTGGGCCTGAGATTACCCCCATTGCTGGTTCCCTTCTTCCTGGAGGTTCCTCCGACACCCTTTCGGAGGAACCGCCCAGGAAGAGACAGTGTAAGAGGAAACACGTCGACTCTCCTGACGAGTCCCTCACATCGGACACCGACCTCGATGATGCGGAGGGGTCCCCAAAGTCGTCTTCGGAAGATGTCTCCTTTGCAGACATTCTAGAGATCCTTAAACACCGAGGCGACTGGCAGTCCAAACCCCCTTCCGCTGAGGAGTCGGTGTTCCTCAAGGCCTTCGGGGCTCAGCCCTCCACCTCCTGGGTGTCTCCGCCCTTCGATGAGCTTCTGGATTTGATCTCTCGAAGGGCGTGGGAACACCCGGATTCTGTGGAACCGGTGCCAGCTCGTCCCAACAAGTTTCTCTCGGCACCCCCGGACAAGGATTTTTTATCTAAGGGTGTGGCTGTAGATGCTATGGTGGTGGCATCTGCCACCCAACAAGATGTGGCAGAGGCTTCGACGTCCATCCATCCCCCTAATAAAGAGTCTAGGAGCATGGATCGGTACGGCAAGCGTACCCTTACTTCAGCGACCTTTACGTTAAGGTCTCTGAATTACTTGGCACACTTCACCAGACTACAGAGGGATCTGATCAAGGAGCTGTCGGATTCCCTCTCGGGTAACTTACCTGAACAGTTAACTCAGACGGTTAACTCTCAGTTGGCTACCCTATCCTCATTATCTAACTCGTCCATGAGGCTCAT
Source organism: Protopterus annectens (assembly GCF_019279795.1). Taxonomy (NCBI): domain Eukaryota; kingdom Metazoa; phylum Chordata; order Ceratodontiformes; family Protopteridae; genus Protopterus; species Protopterus annectens. The sequence goes on along the minus strand of NC_056743.1, from coordinate 1,610,669,034 downwards.
TTCCTATGCGGCCGAAGGAGCGAGTAGGGCGGCTGGGACAGGTGTTGCTCTACGGAGACAAGCCTGGCTCCGCCTGTGTCATTTTGCAGAGGCCTTTAAGTCTTCCTTTGCCGACGCCCCCTTTGATGGGTCCTCATTGTTTGGACCCAAGGTAAAGGACACTTTGACTCGCTGCGAGCAGGAGGGTAAGACCTTGGCTGTCAGGAGCCTGCTTTTCCACTCCCTCAGGCCTTATCCCAAGGCCCAAAGGGAGGGAAAATGTGGTTCCGTAAGTCTCAGAAGCCTTACTGCCAAGAGCAGAGTGACCCCCTTCTAGAGGCAGAGGAGGGGAAATTTTTCAGGAGACGCCGTCCCAGAGGGCGGAGGCCCCGCAACACTGGAGACCGCGAGTCCTTTCGTGGCTCCTCCTCCTTCCAGCATCCCTGAAGGAGTACCCGACTGTGCAGCTCCGAGCCAGTCGGGGTCGTTTTCAAGCACCTAAAGGCCTGGGAAAAGATTACTCAGGACCAATGGGTGCTTCGAATCATTGCCGGAGGTTACTCCATCCCCTTTGTTCAACCACCCCCACCAGTCCAAAGAATCCCGGACCCACCACCCAGTCAACGGGATCATGCAGCCAAAGTATCAAAGCTGCTTCAAAGGAGTCATCCAACCTGTCCCCGCAGACCAGGCCGGATTAGGAACTTACTCAAGATTCTTTTTGGTGCCAAAAAAGACCGGGGACTTGAGACCCATCTTGGATCTCAGCAAACTGAACCGATTTGTAAAAAAGTCCAAATTCCGGATGGTCACTTTAGAATCCATTCTCCCGCTTTTGGAGAAAGGAGTTTGGATGTGCTCCATAGACCTCAAAGACGCCTACTATCACATCCTGATGGATCAGGCGTCGAGGAGACACTTACGCTTCAGCCTAGGAGACAGTCTTTTCCAGTTCCGAGCACTGCCCTTTGGTCTCACCACAGCCCCCAGGGTGTTTACCAAATGTCTGGCAGTCGCGACTGCTCACTTGAGAAGTCTAGGATTCCAGGTGTTTCCATACCTAGACGACTGGCTCCTAACTGCCGCCTCCAAGCATCTACTCCTACAGAATTTAGCAGCCACGATAGCATTGGGCAAATCCTTAGGAATCACCTTCAATTGGTCAAAATCTGTATTGCAACCATCTCAGCGTATTCTGTTTATCGGTGCAGAAATAGATTCAACGCAGATGCGAGTCTATCTCCCTGCAGAAAGGATTGCGACGCTTCAGTCTCAGGTCCAGACCCTACTCCTCAGACGTCGTGCTCCAGCAAGAATGGTCCTGCAACTGTTGGGCTCCATGGCAGCCACCATTCTTCTGGTCCCCTTGGCAAGGTTGCACATGAGGATACTTCAGTGGCTCCTCTCAGTCCAGTGGTCTTATCAGGACCTTCCCCTCAGTCACCACATTCTGATCACGGACACGTGCAAACAGGATCTTCGTTGGTGGCTTCTAACCCCCAATCTGAATCAAGGGCGACCCTTCGTCCCGCCAATCCCCTCTGCCACGCTGACTACGGATGCCTCTCAGACAGGGTGGGGGGGTCATTATCTGGACATGTCGGTCCAAGGCACGTGGCACCACGACGAGAGTCTTCTTCATATCAATATCCTGGAGATGAGGGCGGTGCTTTTAGCGTTGCAAGCACTGCACGATTACCTCCCCCAGGGTACAATTGCCATTCAATCCGACAGCATGTCGGTAGTCTGGTACCTAAACAAGCAAGGAGGAACCAGGTCCTATCCCCTTTGCAGAGAGGCCATGAGAGTATGGGATTGGGCGATTGCTACCAAGCGTTTTCTAATGGCAACGCACATTCCGGGGAAATCCAACGTGATAGCCGACAGACTGAGCAGAACTATTCTCTCCCCTCACGAGTGGTCCTTGAACAACAAAGTGACAACACAGATTTTCACAAGATGGGGAGTCCCCTATTGCGATCTCTTCGCAAGCCCCTTCAATGCGAAGTGTCACCGCTTCTTCACTCTGACCCCAGTTTCGGGGGAAACTCCCAAGGACGCTCTAGTCCACGATTGGCCCTCCGGTCTGCTATATGCCTTTCCACCGGTTCCCCTTCTCCCCAAGGTGATTCAGAAGGCGATTCGCTTGAGAAGCAGAATGATATTAATCGCCCCATACTGGCCTCGGCAAATCTGGTTCCCCTTTCTTCACAGGTATGCATTGGAGGGTCCTTGGTTCCTGGACCAAGTTCCGGACCTTTTGACTCATCAGTCAGGACAACTCCATCACTCCCTCCATTCGTTGAAGTTGACAGCCTGGCTACTCCTCTTCCAACCATGATTAGGAGCCACTCCTTGGCTCCTGAAGTCATACACATCTTGTCTTCGGCCCACAAGACTTCTACGAAGAAAATATATAGCAGTAAATGGAAGAGATTTGCTATTTGGGCCCAGCTCCGAGGTTTAGACCCAATGACAGCCTCGGTATCAGAAGTACTCAAGTTTTTAGCCTCCCTGTTCCAGCAGGGTTGCTCAGTATCTACCATTAAAGTACAATTGGCGGCTATTTCCAATTTTCATGAAAGTGTGCAACCTCCCTTAATGAGCAACAAACTCTGTAAAGCCTTTATTAAAGGAGCTTGGCTTCTACGACCCCCTCTTTCGCAACCTGCACCTCCGTGGGATCTGAACGTGGTATTAGGTGCCTTAACCTCGCCACCCTTTGAACCGGCAGCAACCTGTGATCTGAAATTTCTTTCTTGGAAAACTGCCCTTCTAATTGCTATTACTTCAGCCAGACGGGTTTCAGAGCTTCAGGCTCTATGTGTTAAACCACCTTACTTGGTATTCCACAAGGATAGAGTATCTCTTAGGACAAACCCGTCTTTTATACCAAAGGTTTGTTCTAATTTCTGTCTACAACAGTCGATGGAGCTGCCGGTCTTCTTTCCCAAATATTCCAATAGAGCTGAATACACCTTTCACTGTTTAGATGTCCATAGGCAATTACGCTTCTATTTGGATAGGACATACAAAGCACGAAAATCTGATCAACTGTTTGTGTCCTTTTCAGATAACAGATTAGGCAAAGCCATCACTAAAGTCACTATTGCCAAGTGGATCAGGGACTGCATCACTCACGTGTATCTCATCTCAAACAAGGAGCTCATAGCTCCCGTTAAAGCTCATTCCACTAGAGCTATGGCCACTTCGGCAGCCTTTCATTCCAAGCTATCTATTGGCGACATTTGTGCGGCTGCCACGTGGACATCTTCACACACCTTTGTTTCTCACTACAAATTAGATGTGGCATCCAGGGGTCGAGCTTCCTTCGGTTCCACAGTTCTCAGGAGTGTTTTCCAATGAGCCACCCGGGAATTAGGTGCTAGGGACGCTGTCCCATCTGTAGAGAATGTAGGCGAGATAGGATCACATTACATCTTTTAGTTATGTACTTACCATAACTTTGGATGTATGGGATCCATCTCGCCTACATTCCTAATAACCCACCCTCCATCCCCCTGCCTTGTAGACCAGGAGAGACCGGACGATCCGAAATTGATCTTCTTTCCTCTCTTGAAAGACCTGAGTATGTTATGACAATAGTATGTCTCTGTGAACATGAGTGCGAACAAACGAGATCTGGGGAGGTAGTGGTGGTGCATCCTGGGATATGAGGTGACTCAGCCAATAAGAGACTGCGTTTTATTGTATAGCGCCGAGTCGGAGCCGAGGATTGGCTCCGAACCCATCTGTAGAGAATGTAGGCGAGATGGATCCCATACATCCAAAGTTATGGTAAGTACATAACTAAAAGTTTTGTGATGTTGGAGAGTTGTTGAGAGGAATAGGAGAAGTTTGGTTTTCTTTGGGTTAAGTAGTAGTTGGTTGGAAGTAAGCCATTTTTCACCTGCAAGAAGAGACTTGGGTGAGGGTATTGAGGTAAGTACTGTACTTAGTTTCATCCCATGTGCCTTCAGTTTTGCATTCCATTCCATTACCCTATCCTTTGCTGAAGTTCCTGCTCAGAGTCTGTCTGTAATGCCACATCATCTACATATGGCAACTTTGTTCATCTGTTCCATCCAACTGTTTGCTAATGTAGTCCATCACCAGTATGAGCAGCATGGGCTTAGAGCTGAACCCTGGTGCACACCCAGTCCCAGTGGGAACCCCTCTATGACACTGAACACTGTTTGCACTTTAGTGATTGGTTCCTTGTACATAGCCTGCATTAATTCTACTAATGTTTCTGGGACTTCGAACCACGGCATTACTGCCTAAATCGGCTTTCTTTGGACCTTGTCATATGCTTTCTCCAAGTCTAGTAAAGTCCAGTTGGGCTCTTTCCTCATCTCTAGCTTCTTCTTAACTATCTGTCTCACTGCAAAGATTTGGTCAGTTGTGCTCCATCCTGATCTGAATCTAAACTGCTCATCTCCCATCTTACATTCTACTACTCTGCATGTCCGTTTATCAGTCACCCTGTCCAGAAATTTCATGGAATGTGACAGGAGTTTGATTCCTGTATACTGCCGATAGTTGTGGATGTCCCCTTTGTCCTTGTACCCTGGCATGAGTATGCTTATTCTCTAGTCATCTGAGATGCATCTTTCTCTCCACCCTGCTGTGAGTTCCTTTAGGAGCCATTTCTCCCCTAGTTCACCCAGCATCTTTATCATATCTGCTGTGAACTCATCTGAGCCTGCTACTTTCCATGACTTCATTTTCCTTAGTGCTATTCTTACTTCTTCTAGGGTGGGCTCCTCTTTTTCTCTCATTGTAGGCTGTGTCTGGGGCAGTACAGTTTCTGAGGTGTTTTCTTTATTCAGAAGCTGCTGGAAGTACTCCTTCCATCTGCCTTTGATGTCCTGTGGACTGGTGAGCAAGTTATTGCTGGCAACCCTCCTGAAGGGTGACTGTTTTCTTTATCTTTCTGTCTTTGCCTTGCAACCTAATATAGTTTATTTAGGCCACCTACTGAGTCACTTTCCAAAAGCTGATAGAGTGCCTCCAATGCCCTGTTCTTTGCTATTTTAACTCCTTTCTTAGCCTCTTTGTTAGCCAGCCAGCATTCCTTCCTAGCCTGGACCATCTTTTTTGTCTCCCACTTTTTCCTGCATGTCTTCTTTCTTTTGATGACTTCCTGGACTTCTTCATTTCACCACCAACTTTCCTTATGTACCTTATTTCCATACCTGGCTCATCCACACATCTGCTCTGTCGTCCTCACACATGCTGTTTTGAGGCTCTGCCATTCTTTTTCAACTCCACCTATTTCCTTTTCTTGGGGTGCTAGAGTCCCGAGTAATTCCTTGAAGTGTTGTACTTTGTCTCCAGTCAACATTCAGTTCTTCAGCCTGACCTCTATTGACCTTAGAGCCTTCTCTGACCACTGCTTGCAGCTGATTGTGGCAACAAATGGTTTATGCTGTGGGCCAACTGTTTCACTGGGGATGACTTTGCAGTCACTGATTTTACCCCAGTGCCCTTTCCTTACTAGGAGGAAGTCTACCTGAGTTGCATGTTGGCTACTCTTGTATGTGATCTTGTGACTGTCTCTTTTTCTGAACTATGTATTGACTACTATCAAGCCATGAGCCAGACATGGGCACACACTGGCCAGCAGGGGCACGTATACCCCTCCCACCATTAGAATGGGTCCTTGGCGTAGGTCAGAATAGGCCGGGTTCTCAACTACTTATCTCTGGCAAATACCCATCCCCATTTGGTGACATTAGTCAATATGACTGAATCACCTAGAGACATATTTTACACCATTGAGTGGCTAGCCCTGCCGCGGCATGCAGTCTGTGATCCATGTTCTCTTATCTTGAGGATACTATGCTCCACAATAGATGCCGCAAATCGGTTGGTCTATACAAGTCTCCCCCCATAGGGCATCATGTAGAGTCTGTACTGCTGCCCACAGCTCCATTTATTTGTAAATTATAGATGGAAATGCTCAGCATGTTTTTCAGAAGTGGGAGCAACCCCAGAGAGACACAGGGAGAACATGCAAACCTCTAAACAGGCATTGGCCGGAGGTCAGGATCAAACATTGTACCTTGTGCATGCCAGTCAAAGACATTAACCTTTATGCCATCTAGTCTTTATTTTGCCAGCTGGTCTCTATTTCATGGGATCTCAACTATGCTCTTGAAAAATTGACCTTACCACCTTTTGAACCAGCAGCTCACGCTGATTTTAAGTTCTTAATATGGAAAACTGTTTTGCTTATTGCTCTGACAGTTCAAGGTGAGATTCTGAACTGCAGTCTTTCATGGTGGGACAACTTTAGCTGATTTTCCATAAGGTTAGAGTTGTGTTGCTCACTTATCCTTTTTTTCAGAATGAAAGTGGTTTCAGTCTTCACTTTCTATCAGTCTTTTACTCTCCCTGTGTTCTCCCTGGAACCTAAGAATAAGGGATAGACATTATTGCTTTGATGTGCATAGGCAGTTTAGGTACTACCTTGACAGTCTTTTAGGAAGGCCAGAGGCCTTTTTATTTTCTTTTTGCAACAAAGAAAGGTCAACGTGTCTCTAAGCAATTAATTGCCATGGGTTGTCTTCTAGCATTATTGTTTTGTTGCACCCACAATGGTGAGGTAAATCCAGGCAAGGTAAAGTCACTTTTCACCAGGCCTTTTCATCTTCAATGACATTTTGAAAAGGAGTGAACTCCCAAAGTATTCTAGAGGCAGCAACTTGGTCCACCATTCTTAACTTCATGAAGCACTCCAAACTGGATGCTTCCTAGATCCAATGCAAGCTTCATGAGAACCATTCTCCAGGGGCTCCTGGATCCTTATCCTTCCTCCTCCCAAGTTGGTAAGCATTGGGAATCTACCCATGTGCCAGTAGGGCAGTGTGTTTGCTGAACATGGTAGAGTCGTGCAAGTTCCACTTACATGTAACAGTAGATGTTCACAGAACACACTGCCTGTCTGGCAGTACCCTCCTGCCATTTCCCCTTATGCTGGGTGTACATAGTTGGTGGTTGAAACTGTTGTCATGTTTTGATTGAAAAATCTTTTTTTGTGTGTGTGTGTGTGTGTGTGTGTGTGTGTGTGTGTGTGTGTGTGTGTGTGTGTGTGTGTGTGTGTGTGTCATTTGGTATGGAACAATAGGTGTTTGCAAAGTTTGTGTTCTCATCTGCTCTTCTAAAAAACTGAAAGGGTCCTGTCTGTGAGTGTGTAGGGCTGTCCTGGTCCTGATAGATTATTGGTCCTTTTCACTTACATAGAAGCAGCGGGAGGGGTTATGAGCTTTGATATACTGTAGAGGGAGAATAGCAGGGCATTACTACCCATATGCCAGTAAGACAGTATGTTCTACGAACATCTACTATTACAGGTAAATGGAACTTATGCAACTGTACTTTCTTTTGGGTTACCATAGCTAGCATGGGGCTAAGGAGGCAACTGCCTTGTGGCTGCAAGCTGCTAATTGGCACAATCAGCACTGCATAAAAGTAGCCCATCAAGTCTGAGTGCAGGAGTGGCAGACATTTAAGCAGACAGAACTTACATCACAAGTGCTTAAATCAATGTGTTTATACTACTTGTTATATTAGAGTGTGTTAGAAACTGTTATAAAGAGCTAGTTTCTACAGTTTTAGAATGTATTTTCCCCTCAACGTCAGGTTGAGAGGGACTTCTATATGCAAATTATGTAATGTACCAACTAGTGAAGCTACAGTTCTGGTGTAATGCACCCCATTATTTGTTGTTTATATGATTTTATGAGATATTGTATGTGTTGCTTCCTGTGACTAAAGTGTTTTATTATTGAAAAAAGAAAAACAAATGTTGCCACTTTATGACTGAATTGTCATAGACTAAACTATTTACGCTTTACTTAATATGCTGACTATGCTTTTTTCTTTATTTGCTCGATGTACTGACTACTCTGTTTATTTACTTCTTTATTGCAGTATGTGTTATTGCAAAAGGATGCGGCTACTGTAATAGCAGATCTGAAGATACTTATCAAGACTACAGAGGATGTAAGTTTCCCTTGCATATTCTGACTTTTGTTTTATATAGACATATAACGAACTTCTGTGAGGAGGATAATTTGAAGACTTGACTGTCTAACTGCAGACCCATGCAAACATTAACATTCTGTACCTTTTGATGAAAATCGTATGTAAAGATAAGCCAGACTAACATTCCTTTCATAGTTAAATGTTATGTAGACCTCATATTACTGAATAGCTATTTGCATTTGCCGGAAAATGTCCATAGATGCATGATATTGCCCTATTATACATATCAACATACATGCATGCATAATACAGTATATGTATATATGTATGCAGATTTATGATGGGTAGAAATGTATTCATGTCTTAGGGCTGCATGGGTTTGCTACTTTTATTTTCACAAAAATAGCTTGTAGCAGGTTTAGTGAAAACAACATGTTAAGCCAAAAATTCATTCTCTACAGTGCTTTCATGTATGTATGTTAGAAATAACAATATGTTTTCTAATTCATAGTTGCATGTTAAGGGGTTAAAATATTACTTATTTTCACATACAAATATTGTGTTTTTGTGGGATTATGGGAAGGTGAGTCAACCTACTGTTTATTGAAGCCAGATAACATCATCTTTTGCAGGCAGAAGAAATATCAAATAATTCACATGCAGTGTTTCCTGCCTTGATATGCCGCTGTGGTGCAGCGGTTAGCGTTGTCGCCTCACAGCAAGAGGTTCTCCTGTTCAATTCTCGGCTGGAGCACCTTCTATGTGGAGTCTGCATGTCCTCCCCGCGGACGAGTGATGCTAAAGACATGCAGGTAGGTGTGAGCATGAATGGGTGTGGCTTCTTTGAAGGTTGGGTGTCGGGCTGGCAACTCGGCACCGTAAAAATCCACTGCCAGTCATTAGCAGACCAGAGTTCCGCTGTGGCGACCCCTAACCGGGAAAAGCCGAAAAACTTTTTTTAGTGTTTCCTGCCTTGGTATTCTGAAGTAATATTGCTTTACTGTATAATCTAATAATATAACCACTATGATAATATGTAATAAAGTTACCATAGACTGATCGTTTAAGAATGCCATTTGCATATTAAGGATAACTGTGTGCCTCCCTGCACACCATTTACTTATTAATTAGATGCACTATCTCTTCACATTTTCAATCTGTTACATAAGTAAATATGAGAATCTGTTGATAATGGGGTCCAGGATTTTCATAAGCTCTGCTTTATGATCAGACTTTCAAACAGAAATGAGAAAAAGAATTGAAAGAATATTGAATGCAAACAGAATTACTGATTACATTCACATTTGTCTCCATGTGAAGTGAATTGCCTATTTTATTAACTGCGTAAGCCCACTGGACACATGCCCCTTTTCAGGGGTGGCAAATGAACACCGTCGGGTTAAGTGTCTTGCATAGGTTATACAGTAAGCAAATGGAAACTGATGGGATCAAACCTAAACTGCAGAAAGTAGTTTGCTAACAGTTCATGTCCTTAATTCTCTGTACAAACTACCAAACTTTCTATATACTCTCCCTTGAAGTTTGTAATGTGAACTCCATCAACTGTTTATTCCAGTCTTAACATCCTCTCATACTATGGATGGGGGTCAACAGTACGTGTTCAAGATATCACATCCTAAGGCCTTGGTTTGTGTCTTAATAATTTAGTATTGCATTTTCCCCATAAACAGTGTTACTGGTAAATTTCTGCATTGTCTGGTGCCTTAAGCTGAAGTTCAGTAGTGAGAGAATTGTCTTTGCTCCAGTTTATGAGTAAGTGCTTTTATATTCTGCTTATCCGTTGCTTGCTTGCATTCTGTGTCTGCCCCATCCTCCACTAACAAATTAAGGTAGGGTTTTTTAAAGATCTCCAATATTGCCTTTATTTGATTGGATAGCACACTAGCTAGCTGCTATTTCTAGGACAGAGCTACTCCTACCCAATGTCTTTTATCAAAGACTTGAAGAGGTGTGGAACTGAGTAAGAAGCTTTTCAAAAAAGAGCTCCAATACTGCCTTTATTTGATTTCTAGCCTCTGTAGCTAGACTGCTTGTTCCTTGAAAATTTAATCTTCCAACTCTCACACCCTTTTGCTGCTGTTGTTTCATAATACGGCCATGCTCTGTCCTCCACCCCTCATGATTATCTTACAGCCAAAGTCCATTCTTCTCCTCTTTAATTGCTATTGACTGTTATATAAGCTATTTATGTATTGTTCCCACCCATTGTTTTCCTTGGACCCATGATACTAAATGCCCACCCAGCAAACCAGTATTGTCCTTGAGTAAACCTCCTGCCTCCTGCTCATTTTTTCTGGAGCTGAGCAAAGCTTGTAGTCGTAGCCTGCATTCCAGAAATATTTTGTTTATATCCAGTACTGTCTAGGGAAAGTTAAATACCTTTGATTTTACATCTCACTTGTTATTTTCAGTGATCTCTATATGCATTTCACTGTTTTTTTTTTTGTTTTGTTTTTTTTTTTTTTTTGTTAAAAAAGAAAAAAATGCTCTTCCTCTCACTGTTACTGTCTTGAAATTATCTTCAGCAAGGGATTTCCATCCAGTTGTTTAAATGATTTGTGTTAGCTTTATACTTGTGGGTCCCTTATACTGTATTGTTACATCAAGAGGACTGGGTTTATTCATCTTGTGGCAGGATGTGTTTACCATGTCTATCTGAGTTGGGAAATACACAAAATGACTCGTATTGTAGTCATCTTGCTGGCAAGATGGCTCATTATTTACTTTTCTGTTTTTTCTGTGGGGCTATAAATTTTGCATGTTTGTGTGGGTTAGCAGTGCCATGTACAGTAGCAAACACCTAGAAAGGAAATTTTCTTCATAGAAAGATTCATAAAACTGTAACCTTTAAAGCAGTAATACAGATCGAATATCATATGTGCCAACAAGCTTAGAGTGGCTAGTTCGGCCTCTAAAGGCAATATCTACAGATTTAGTAGAATTCATTATTGTGTAACCATTAAAGTTAGTAGAATTTACTACTGTTTAGCTTAATCTGTCAAAATAAAGCACCCTTAATTAGTGTGCAAAAACAAAGTACCCTTAATAGCTTTCTAACCCCAATGCACTGCCTCCCTTGTAGCTCACAAAGCAATGGACTGACCATTATGGATATGCAGTTTTCTAACTTCTCTATAGCCAGCTTAGTGGATATGGGCATCTTGAGACAATGTTACAAGTGCCTCATGTTTACTGACAACCACTTAATCCTTAAAGAATCAGACAGTATGCGAGAGGAGTAATTATATAATGACACTGGAGGTTAAACTCTTGCATACAAGTCCACATCAAATTGTCAGAATCACAGACACACAATGCCCACCTTACATAGCAGACAACACACACATAGATTAACATATACTGTGGCACTTAAAAGCAATCTTCCTAAACAACAAAAATCACCTAGACTACTTGCTGTCAAAGCTATGCTTCAGCAGGCCTAGACTCACTCAGAAAAAACACCTAACACCACACATACTGTCACTCTCAGTGGAGCCCCAAACACATCATAGGGAACTCCATTGTAAGATATACTGATGCTCCTCTAACCAGGCTGAACAAGGAGAAGATAACTGTTCATGCATGCACTCGAGTCATTGCACCACAGGTACCAGTATGATTCCATCATAGTCCATGTAGATGTAAATAACCTGAAATGTACCTCTCTAAACTATATGAAGAGAGACATTGTGAAGCTTATGGAGCTTTCAGACTATGTGTCCCAAGCTGATATGAACCTGGCACTGAGCAGCATATTACCATCACCAAGGATGATGCTACAATATGTTTAAAAAATGATTGATTTCAACAACTGGCTGTCTTTCTGGTGTCCTTCTAAGGGGATCCAGTATTTGTAAGCTTGTGAGGATATGGTCAACAGACCGCATTGCTTTGCCAAGAATGGTCTACATCTTTCCCCTATAGACTTTCAAATACTGACTAAGGCTTTGTTTTATCCCATAGTGCATTTTTGTAGTCAATGCCAAACTGATAAACCTACCAATGTATTAAAATCAACTCAAGCGAACCTGAAGGTGTTACTGCTCAATGCCAAGAACCTAAATAAAAATGTGCAGTCCCTCCAAACCCTCCTCACACTTGAGAATATAGATATCTGTGCAGTTACAGAGACATGGTTTAAAGCAGCAGAGAGTAACCCGGCAGTGCAAAGTTTCAGTGCATTCCACACTTTTAGACCAGTAGCTCCACAGACAAGGACTAAAGGGGGAGGTGTCTCAATAAACATCAGTAACAAGCATACCTCTAGGGTGATCAAACAAGATGACATGCTGGAGTTTCTCTATGTGTAGATCACCATAGTCAAAATCCTGAACCATATCCTAGCCAGCTATAAGTCACCCTCCATGTTCCAAGAAGCTGACAATGCATACTTGGACCTACTTAGGACAGATACCATCCAACCTAACACCCTACTCATGGGAGACTTTAATTATCCCTCTATAGATTGGGAATCCTACACAACCTCAAATCTACAGGGACAAAGATTCCTAGACTTAGTAAATACAAACACCCATGACCAAATAATGAGTACTACTAGAGGCTCCAACATACTGGAACTCATGCTCACAAGTATGGGAGAATGCTGTACCCTCCAATGTCTCATCCTTTGTGGTAAGGTCCAACCATAAAGCTGTCTCCTTCAAAATCAAAATCAACTGTGTAATCATATTAAAACCAGTAACACTTAGAAACTATTTCAAGGCAAATTGCCTGTTATTAAATGATGGTTTGTCAAAATTCATTGCCCCTCCATACCCTGAGAATACACCAGCCTATGCTGAATTGCTCTGTATAACCATGTCAGTTGTTGCATAGAGGCTGCTGTACATACTAGAAGTAAGCCCATAAATAGCTCCAGAAACAAACTGGCCTGGTGGCATGACAGATTAAACAGGATATAAAACAAAAGTAAAATATTATGGCAAAAATCAGGAAGGGAAATTCCCATAAAGATAAAAACTCTCTCATCATAGTAGGTAGCAAACTAAGAGGGCTAATTAGGTCAAGCAAAGCCAACTTTGAGATTAAGATATTCTCCCAGGTGAAAGATAACCATAAGGCCTTATTCAGCTATGTCAGAAACCTCAAGGGCAACACATAGCAATTTGCTGAACTGGTGGATCTGATGTTGTCCTTTTCATTCTTTCTCAAAGTATGGGTTTAGATCCGACCCTCGGATCTGACTTGGCTGCATATTCCAGACTCTGATCCTGCTCTTGAGCTCCTCCCTCTACCCATAATGCCCTAACCCATCCCTGTTGCCCCAGATCTCATTTGTTGCCATCGTGAACAGATGCAGGTTCCACTCTGGAGTTCATTAGAGATATTTCATGAGTTCTTTAACTTTGACCTTAAATTTGTCTTTGATCAGTTCCTCCTTCTTAGTTTCTCACTGGTCATTAGGATTTTTCCATTATTTTCCTACTATTGTTATAGCAATTCTTAGTTACCATTGTTGGTATTTATGCTTACCCTTTCAGAGAGTATTTCTTTAACTTACCATTGCTGGTAATTAAAACCCTATTTTATTTTCTTTTCTTTGCCTTAAAAAAAGTTTTTTTGTAGTTTACTCTTGCTGTTTTTGTCTCTTTATTGGATACTGACTTGTCGGACAAACTAACACACTTTAAGAAATAGATTTCTTGTGGGCATAAAATCCCAAATTCAAATGTTTACAGGAGTGCCTGTACTGTCTTGGGGTTGGGCACTTGGACACTTCTTGTAAGATAATAAATAAACTAAATCCAAAGCTGATCTACCACGGCAGAGTATCTTTGTTAAAACAAATGAAAGGTGAAAAGCCTAAATGGCAACAATACGAAAATATTTACCAAAGTAAATTAGATTAATGCTTTCGGCTAAAAGCCTTCATCAGATCTGAAATACTTATTATACAAAGACTAATTTAAATAAAAGCTCCACCAATCAAAATGTCCTTCTTAATTGATGCCCTCGGGGACTATTGCAGTTCAGACCAACAATATGTCTGTGTCTGGTACATCAAAAAACAAGGAGGAACTCGATCTTACCCCTTTGCAGATAGGCCATGAGAGTATGGGAATGGGTGATCTCATCAGACCGCCTTCTAATTGCAATGCACATTCTGGGGAAAACCAATGCGCTATTGGACAAATTAAGCAGATACATTCTGATAACTTATGAGTGGTCTCTCAGTCAGTCTGTGGCAAAGGTGATCTGGCATTGAGACCGACCTTGCTGCATCCTATTCGCCACTCCCCTCAACAACAAATGCAGCAGGTACTTCGCTCTTATCCCCCCTCAGGGGGAGTCAGCAAGAGGTACTCTAGTTGCACACTTGGCCCTTGAGTCTCCTTTACACTTACCTCCCTCTTCTCTTGATCCCCTAATTTCTACAGAAAGCAAGTCGGCTAAAGAGCTCAGTAATACTCATTGACCCTTTCTGGCCTCAACAATTATAAATGTCGGCGTAATGGTTAAAGTTTTTACCTTACAGATGCAGGGTACAGGGTTTTATTCTCACATGGGGTAATTAGCTAGGCTTAAAAAGTCTCACATGGGCAGTTAGCCTTGTACTAATCCATATGAACCTATCAGCAAGTATGGTTCCCCTTCCTGCAGTCTCATCTTTGTTATCCTCCATGGATATTGGAGCCAACTCTGGATCTTCTTTCTCACCCATCAGGGATCCAACATCCCAACATTCAGTCCCTCAAACTAACTGCATGATTTCTCCACATCCAGTAATAGACAGCCCAGGCTTTCTTCCTCTGTATGTGACATAATTTTGTCTTCTCAGAAAGACTGGGCCAAAACAGTATACAAAAGCAAATGGAAAAGATTCTCTTTGGGCTTTAAATAAGGAAATTGCCCCTTTTTCTGCCCAGTTTCTGTGATTCTTCAGTTTTTGATAACTCTTTTTGAAGAAGCAGCTTGATTCTCTACAATTAAACTTCAACTGGCAGCAATTTCCAATTTTCACATGGGGAGTAGCCATTTTCCATGGCTTTGTCTAAATTATGTAAAGTTTTCCTGAAAGGCATTTTTCTTCTAGGGCCTCCAACAAAGGATACCTCACCACCTTGGGATCTGACAGTTGTGCTACAAAGTGTAACATAGAAACACTTTGAACCTCCAGATAAATCTGATTTGAAATTCCTGTCATGGAAAACAATTTTCTTAGTAGCCATTACTTCTCCAAAGAGAATATTTGAACTCCAGGCTCTTTCTTTGAGAACTACTTACATTATTTTTCATAAAGATATGGTTTTCTTATGGACTAACCCTTTCTTTTTATCTACAGTTGCTTCTGAAAATAACATTAACCAATCCATTCACGTACCAGTTTTCTTTCCAAAATTTTCAAATAAAGGAGAGTACATGCTGGATCTCCTTGATGTGCACAGATAACTGCATTTTTATCTTCACAGGACAAAACAAATTACAAAAATCAGATAGATTTTTGCTTCTTTTTCACCAAAATGGCTGGGTTGTCCAGTCTCTAAGGTTATTTTAAGCAAATGGATAACAAACTGCATTTCTTGGATTTATTCTCAGAAATGCATTACATTATCTAAACATCCCAAGGCTCATTCAACCAAATCCATGGCTATGTCATCTGCTTTTTGGCCAAGAACAATTATTGATGATGTTTGCACTGCAGCTACATGGTCCAATGCTCATATCTTTGTTACTCATTACAAATTGGATATTATTTCTAGAAACAGAGCCGCCTTTGATTCAGTGGTAGTCCAGAATATCCTTCTATGAGGGCCACCCAAGATCAACATAGCTGGGGACTCTGCCCCATATGTTGAGGAAGAATGAAAAGAACAACATCAGATTTAAAAGTTATGTACTTACCATAACCAGGCATCTGTGTTTGTCCATTTTTATTCTTCCTCAGCTTCCCTCCCAACCATCATCCATTCTTTTTTCTGGAGAGACTGTTGGACTGTATTGAGATCCTGCAGTAATGGGTTTGAGCCCTACCTTTTCTATCAACCTATACCCATCTCTGTTTAACTATAGGGATATATGACAGCAAGCTTGATTTGAGGCAGTGGGGATGGAATAGGGCATTATGGGTAGAAGGAGGAGCTCAAGAGCTGAATCCAAAGTCTGGAATATTCAGCCAAGTCGAATCAGAGGGTCGGATCTGAACCCATATATTGAGGAAGAATGAAGACGCCTAGTTATGGTAAGTGCATAACTTAATTAATGTTGCCACATTACCAAGCCTGGTGATATAGTGGACCTGTTTGTGGACAAATTCATTTCCAGCTTTACCCCCCTCCCCCCCCCAGCCATCCACCCAATAGTATCCTCAAACATAGCCCCTTGAATTCTAATATAACTAGGCAGCATGTACTGGCTGTACTCACTGAAGCCTAGAACATGGCCTCAATAAGTACCAAAAACATTCCAGGATGCCTCCTGAATAATCTAAAATACAATGTATTAGGAGCCCCGGATTCAATATTTAACTATAGTCTTAAAACAAGCTTTGTACCATGTGAATGGAGGCCTGCGACTGTCATCCGTTTTCATAAGTGAGTACCTTCAACAGATCCTGGAAACTGCAGCTCCGTTATTCTGACTAATCTTATTTGCAAAGTCATGGAATTTAGTATGGAAATTGTCAACAAGGACATAGGAGACCTCTAGGCACTGGATCCATCACACTTTTGCTTTGTGAAAGGAAGGTCATGCTTACTGAATCTGGTGGACTTCTTTGAAAATGTCACTAAGACAATGGATGAGGGGAAAACTGTGCATACTGTGTATGTAGTGGCTAAAGCATTTAATATAACGCATCATTCAGATGTTGTCAACAAACTTACAGAACTAGTCATAAACCCCTTTATAACACATTGGATAGCTAGCTGTCTCACTGATAAGACCCAAGGGGTAGAATCAGTGAGACCACCTCCACAAAGAGGCTGGTCACCAGTGGAGTCCCCCAGGACTCTGTTAGGCCCACTCCTCTTTGGCATCTACTTCTCGGATGTCAAAGCCAATATCAAAGTCCTCTGGATAACCAAGATTGCAGATTATTGCAAACTGGGAGGAGTCACTGAATCTCCCTAAGACAAGAACACACTTCAGAAAGTTCTAATACAGACAAACACTTAAAGTCATGGCTTAACTCTCAATACCAAAAAAATGCAATATAGTACCTTTTGAGAAGTCAGCCACCCTAGGTAACAACGTCATGAATAAAACACCTGTAAAAGTTGATTCGCTAGTCAGTGGTATGGGAACTCATGTAGATAGTAACCTAGCCTTCAACCAGCATGTGTCCAAGGTAGTAAGAAAATCCTCCTATGTTACTCAACTTATAAGCAAGGGCATGGCATCTCAGTCCAGAGAGGTCATCATACCTCTGTACATGGCCATCATCATGTCAGTCATAGAGTATAATGCCCCCTTTGGTATGTACCTGATCAGACGTGCAGCAACTGGACTGTTTGTAGAGGTGCCTTATAAAAAGAATATAGGGAATAAACACAGTGTCCTACATTGATTGCCTCAAGGCCCTGGCTCTTTACTCAGTATAATACAGACTTCAGAGAGATGATCTTTACCTGGCATACAAGACATCCCTGGACCCTGTTTTGATGAATATTTTGCACATCCACAAACAAACATCATCAGATCTGCTAGATTAAAATACTTACATTTTGCTTGCAACATAAGCAGAACATGTTGGAGAGACAGATATGTTTCTCAGAGAATTCCCCATTCTCTGGAACACGCTCTCCATCCATGTAAAGCAGAGTTCCTCCCTATCCCCATTTAAGTGCAACTTGGACCAGTGGATGGGTAATTGGAAATTCACCCCTGGTCTGGCTCCTGTGTCTTTGATGGACAGAGGCAGTCAGTAAATCACCCCTATAAATCAAATGTAAATCAAATGTGTAGGTCACATTGGGGTTACAAGGCTAGGCTTTTAGGGGCCCTAGTGGTTATTAGCCTAGTATACACCTATGAACAAGTGGTTTCATTTCTGTTCCTTGAGCCTATCTGAAAAATAAATCATAAGCCTACTCCCTCTTAAGTTTTGTTTCAAGATGACAAGAAAAATGTTTCATGCTTTAAACTATGCTTTTCTTTCAGATTTGGAAACAGACACATTTCAAAGGCAAATGCTAATATATACAGTTTTTTTTTCTTGCACTGGTCATTGGAGACTCCATCATGAGACACACTGATGTCTCTTTCACCAGGATGACTAAGGAGAAAGTTTTGGTCAGTTGCTTATCAGGGGCTAGGATCCACCACACTACACATGCAGCCAAGTCATTTGACCACAAGTCCCAGTATGACTCAGTCATAGTCCATGTGGATGTAAATGACCTGTAACATACCTCTCTAGACTGTATGAAGAGAGACATCATGGAGCTCTTGGAATATGTGTCCAGGCTAGTATGACCCTAGCACTGAGCAGCGTTTTACCTTCTCCAAGGATGATGCCACAATACAAACAAAAGATGACTGACTTTAATAAATGGCTTAGTTTCTGGTGTCATTCTAAGGGGGTGCAATATTTATCAGCATGGAAGGAGATGGTCAACAGACCACGCTGCTTTGCCAGGGATGGTCTGCACCTCTCCCCCCTCTAGGGTTTCAAATATCAGCTTTGTTTTCCCCCATAGAGCCTTTTTTAGGCAATGCCAAAGCAAAAGTACTTCCGACATAACAAATCAAAACCAGGAAAATCTAAAGGTATGACTGCTCTATGCTTGGAGCCTAAACAAAAAAAAAACTCTACTCCCTAGAAGCTCTCTTCACCCTAGAGAACTCTGAGTTCTGTGCAGTCACTGAGACATTGTTTAAAGCCACAGAGAGCACGACAGTGCAAGGTTATAATGCCTTCCACCCATTTAAACCAGCTACTGCAGAGACAGGGACTAAAGGTGGTGTCTCGATTTACATCAAAAAAATGCATATACCTCAAGGCTAGTCAAACAGGGCAATTCCCCTTGAGCTGCTACATGTTCAAGTCACCATAGGCAAAATCTAATACCACTCCCTTGCAAACTATAGGTCCCCATCTATGACCCAGAAAACCCATACTATGTATTTAAACTTATTGGAAACACTCACCATCTAACCCAATATCATATTCATGGGTGACTTTAATTACCCCACTTTTAACTGGGAATCCTATACAACTACAAAGGTACAGGCACAGAGATTCCTTAATTTTGTAAACCCAAATTCCCTGGTCAAGATTGTCAGTACACCAGCCAGGGGTGCACCATACTAGATCTGGTACTCACTAATATGGGAGAGTGCTGTACACCCCTTAGTGTATTGCCTTCCCTGGTAAGGTCAAACCACAAAATGGTCTCCTCCGAAGTAAAAATAAAACCTGGACCCCCAGCTAAATCTAGAATATTCAGGAACTACTCTAAGGCTAACTTCCTACTATTAAGTGATAACCTGGCAAACTTTCAAGCCACCCTAAACCATGAAAACATTGCTGCTTATGCAGAACTGTTCAAAGAAACACTATACAAGCATGTTAATAGCTGCACAGAGGCAGCTGTACCCAGCAGGAAGAAGTACAGAACTAATTCAAAAAACAAGCCACCCTGGTGGAATCACAAAATCAATAGAGTGTATAACAGAAAGAAGAAAATCATGGCAAAAATTAGGAGGTGCAGCATCCAGCAAGATAAACGCACTCTCATCAAACTAAGCAAACAACTCACAGGAAAATAAAGTGTACCAAAGCCAAATTTGAGGTAAATGTGCCTCCTAAGTCAAGGACAACCACAAGGTATTTTTTTAGCTATGTCAGCAACTTCAAAGGCAATACACAATTGTGTGCAAAGATCATTGTAAATGGAGCCACCTATACTGAGCTAGAAGATTTACCAAACCTACTCACTGATAAATTCAGCTCCAACTTTACCCCTCTCTCCCCTTCCACCTTCTGTCAGGAAATACCATCAAATTTGACTTCTCCTGTTATCACTAGGGAACAGGTCCTTAATGTTCTCTCTAAGGCCAAGAATACTGCATCAATGGGCCCAGAAAATATTCCAGGATGCCTTCTAAATAGCATGAAACATGACCTAGTAGGGCCTCTGGAATTGCTATTTAACTGTAGCCTCCAAACAGGGTTTGTGCTTCATGAATGGAGAACAGCCAGCAACAGTCATCCCTCTCCACAAAGGTGGGCCATCTACAGACCCTGGAAACTACAGACCCATAAGACTCACTAGTCTTGTATGCAAAGCCATGGAAAGAATTATCATGGAAATGATCAATAATGATACAGTAAACCTCCAGACACTGGACTCAACCCAATTTGGTTTGTCAAGAACAGGCCATGCCTACTTAACCTGGTAGATGTCTTTGAGAAGGTCACCAAAGCAACGGATGAGGGTATAATGGTTCACACTGCCTACCTTGACCTGGTCAAGGCATTTGACACAATACTCCATTCTGGCATTGTTGACAAACTCAGGAGGTTAGGTGCAAACCCGTATGTTAGCCGGTGGGTAGCCAGCTGGCTCACAGACAGGCCCCAGGAAGTTAGAACTGCCGAGTCTACCTCTACAAAGAGGCCAGTCACAACTGGAGTCTCTCAGGGATTGGTTCTTGGACCGCTCCTTTTTGGCATTTACTTCTCTGAAGTCAAGGCCAATATCAATGGTCTCTGGCTGACTACATTTGGAGATGATTGCAAATTAGGAGCTGTCATTGAATCCCACATTGACACAAATGTTTCTAAGAAGGGCTGACACAGACAAAGAATGGTGTCAGTGCCATGAACTAAAACTAAATGTCAAGAAATGCATAGTAGTATCCTTCAGGAAGTCATTCATCCCTGGGTAACTATCATATTGACAACACACCACTTAGAGTTGACCAGTAGTCAGGGACTTAGGGGCACTCATAGACAGTAATCTAGCCTTTGACCATCGCATGTCTACAGTAATGAGGAAATCATTCTATATTGAGCAACTTATAAACAACGGTATGACATCTAGATCCAAGGAAGTCATTGTTCCATTGTATTTGACATTCATCAGACCTATCATTGAGTACAGTGCCCCCTTTGGTATATACTTAACCAGGCATATCCAACAACTGGAATTTCCACAGAGGTTCCTCACTAAAAGAATACAGGGACTAAGTAAAATGTCCTGTGCAGACTGCCTCAAGGCCCTATTCCTGTATTCTATCTCCTAGAGATTGTTGAAGGGAGATCTATGCTTGACATATGGGGCACTGACAGACCCTAATCTGATGGACCTCCTCCATATCCACAAAACAAGCAGCTCCAGAATTACCCATTCTAAAGACTTAAACATTGCCTGGGATATAAACAGGACCTGCTAGAAAGACAGGTTTGTATCCCAGAGACTACCCCATCTCTGGAACAGGCTCCCCATCCATGCAAAACTGAGTTCTTCCCTAAGCCATTCAAGTGTAACATGGACAGTTGGATGGGGAACAAGAGATTCATCCCTGGTTGGCATCTATGTCTCTAATGGACACAGGCAACCTGTAAAAGGTTCATCTCCCAAACCCCTGCTGACACTTATCAAGGGTACCAGAACTTGTCAGAGATTTTGGATGCATGGCTAGGCTTAAAAAGGCCCTTGTGGTCATTGGCCTAGTAAACACCTATGAACCTATAAGAAAGCTAAAGATGTAAAGGAAAATAACTAAGGCCATTAAAAATCAGTCTCACATCATATGAGAGGCAGAAGACAGTAAATGAAATTACTTTGGCTACCATCTATTGAAATATAGTTTGCAAGGACAAATAAATAAGCTCTGGAGACCAACTACCCAAATTATGATGCATTTCTTCACTGCACATTACAGTGTAACTTGAATTATGCTAACATGTATTTTCCTTATATCCCAGCTAGCTCAACTAGAATTCTACTTTCTAAACTATGAAGAATTCTTAAGAGTGCTGTTGCATAATGGTGTGTTGCCCCTTTTCAATAGTACTAGACAATATGTCAGCCTTGTAGTGATGTCAATGGGAGGAATCTCTCTTTAGAAGGAAGACTGAAGGAAGCCAAGACAAGAACATTTTTATTTATAAATATTGCATACAAAAACAGTCATCATCATCAATACTTTTTTTTCATTTTCTACATGGTTTCAAGATGTCGTGTCAACTGTCACCATTATTCTCAATGCATCATTTTCAAACTGTCCTAGCCTCCCCATAGGTGCTGCCACTGCTGTGCTTGCTAGCATGTTAGTGACCATTCGTAACCTTTATTTACCATACAATATAAGAAGGAATCACTACTGCAAACTAAACAAGGATATACATTTTGAGCCTCAAGAGCAGGGTCAGTCCACCCAGGCATTCTACTTATATGTTTTATGAGAGTGAAGCTATTAAATTAGCAGTATTTCTTAGTAGTTTCTCAGCTTGCTAATAAAACTGTAGCCTTGTGTGTCCCCCCCCCCCAGCTAGTACAGTAATCTTAACTGTCCAGTAGACAGTATACATTTAATTCAGATCCCTGTGACTAAATTAACCATCAAGCAGCCCTCTCAGTGCTTTCTGCCTTAGTTTGTATCACTTGGAGGCCCACTGTTTATTTGCATCTCTATACCCTCATTGCTAATGTATCTGCCTACTCTAATCTGTGCACAAACTGGTTACTAATCAGCAAGTCAATGTGAAGACACACTCCCAACCTTAACAAACTTTGCTGTCTCTTCTCTCCTTCACTTTGCAGGTAGTTTGAATTATTACTTACCCTTCTGAGGCCTTCACTGATTTCCACTGATTGCCTCTCTGGTTTC
Organism: Protopterus annectens; assembly: GCF_019279795.1. Taxonomy (NCBI): domain Eukaryota; kingdom Metazoa; phylum Chordata; order Ceratodontiformes; family Protopteridae; genus Protopterus; species Protopterus annectens. The sequence goes on along the minus strand of NC_056743.1, from coordinate 1,610,646,243 downwards.
TTTGCATTCCACCTGGTCTACACCCCTTGTGCTATCTCCCTCCCCCAATACTAAGTCTATATTAGAATCCTGCTGAGCATGGAGCCATCTTTAAATTTCTAGTCTCCCACCAGGACACAAGTGCTCTTCAGCAATTACATTCTGCTTGTTAGTAAGCCATTAGACCTCAGGAATTTGTTTAAAGTGTTCAGATTTGTAAAGTAATACTTACTTTTTTCTCTTGTCTTGGTGGGCTCTGCCCCTCTCCGTTCACCCTCGCTAATGCTTGGGCTATCTCCGCTCCCCTTCCCTGCCCCCTATTCCCTCCCGCCCCCACTACCTCTACATTTATAGTAATCACAGCCACACCCACAGCTCACCCTCACATCACCTCCACCAATCACAGCTCCTCAAGTCATATCACATTATACCTCACCAACTTGCTCCACACAAAATACTCCCAATCACTCTCATTCCCACTAGGCATTTTTTTACATCACCCACACTACTTCCCCATCCATATATAGTGCAACCCTATAATTCCTATTCAGCCCCCCCACCTAGAACCAACTTAAACTTTATAACCATGATTATCACACAACTAGGTTTAGTCTGCCTTCTCATAATTCTTTACAACACCACAAGTTATCACTCTAGCAATATCCCTAAACTTAGTAGCACAACACTACATTATGCACTCTCATATACAGACATCACACATTATAATATCTGCCCATAATTGTTCAAGAACTACATAATGGACCAGTTCAGAACTAAACAATATGCTCTCATTCCTACTCCAAAAAAACACAATACTTTCTCACACTTCTCACCAAACTCCAACATCTGTATCACCATTTTAACACCAGGCTCACCATAAATGGCGATATCCATCCCAACCTAGGCCCAAATCCATCCTGTCCAACACAAACTGCTCCAACACAAATGTCAGAACATAACACCCCCACTTTCTTCATCCCTGGGCAAATAACAGCAGCAAAACCAACCAGCTCTTAATGCTAAATATTAATATTAGAAGTATCAAAAATAAAATACCTGAACTCCAGGCCACAATAGCACACTACTCCCCAGACATAGTTGCTTTAACAGAAACCTGGCTAAATAAAAACATAGCTAACTCAGAAGTTCTCCCTACTGGCTACAATATCATTAGACAAGACAGACTACTTCGTAAAGGGGGTGGAACTGCCTTACTGTACAAGTCCAACTTAACTGTCCATCAATTATCAAACTCCTACCTCCTCCCCCAATTATTGGGACATACTTATCTCACAACTTCAACTTCACCCTCAAAGGGTCATCACCACAACTGTGATCTATATTCCACCTGGTAATACACCTGCTAGCCTTGAAGACTTTTTATCCTGGTGTTCTTCCACATACTCACAAGAAACCCTTATTCTGGGGGACTTCAACCCAGATTGCTTCACCTGTATATCAGAACCACCAAGTAATCTAGTAAATCTCCGTGGCTACCAGCAGCTAGTCCAAATTCCAACTAGATGTGATAAAAAAACTAAAAGGGAATCCATCCTTGACTGAGTCCTAACTAACAGCCCCACCTTGTACCCTCACACAGGCAGTCTCCCAGATACCTTAAGTGACCACAACATAATATACTTTATACGTAGTAGAACAAGCATATGCAAAACCACTAACTATATATCCACTAGAAACACAAAATATTCTCTCTTGAGGTCCTCAACACTTTACTCTGTAACTGTGATGGGGCCCCCCTAAAAACCCTCCCACTTGACCAGGCTGTAGAATATTTCAACAAAACATTTCTACAACACCTAGACACCATCGCTGCATTGCGCAAAATCAAGGTTAGAACCTCTACAAACCCCTGGCTCAGTAAAGAAACCAAACAAATCCTCAAGTCCAGAGACACTGTCTGGCTTTACTATTAAAAAAACAAAGAAACACAAAGCCTAACTAAGTACCAAGAACTGCGCAACCGTGCAAAAAAATGCATTATTCTGGACAAAAAATCCTACTACACAACATTACAAACTAAATACCAACACAGCCCCCAAAAATTTTGGAAAAATGTAAACCAGCTACTAAAATCCACCCAAAAGGCTACCCCCAAACCAACCACCCCTGACACTAAAGTTCCCATCGAAACACAATTCAACTCCCACTTTGTGAACTCAATTCTATCTTTAGTATCACAGGACAGTTCCTTCCTCACTATCCCCCCAACACAAATAACACTAATACAAGCTTTACCCTCAAAACAGTTTCCACCACTTCAATCAAAAGCATGCTCCCCAAACTAAAAACCTCATCAGCAGCAGCCGACCTACTCCCCAGCTATTTCTTGAAACTCACAGCAGATGCTATTGTTATCCCAGTCTCCACTCTCATAAACAGATAAATTGTTGAAAACTATGTGCCCAAACTCTGGAAAATATCATATGTTACACCCATACATAAAGGCGGGACATCCACTGAACTTAATAACTACAGACCGATTGCTTTACTCTCTCCCCCTGGCCAAAATCCTAGAAAAATGCATCCATACCCAAATGCTAAATTATCTCCTAGACAGCAACATCCTGTCACCTACTCAGCATGGTTTCAGACCTGCCCATAGTACCACTACAGCCCTCCTCTGCTTCACAGACACAGTAAACCGTCTAAAAAATGAAGGCCTACAGGTGTCAACTTTTTTTTTTGGATATGTCCAAAGCATTTGACACAGTCTCACACCAAATCCTGCTAAACAAACCAAACCAATATCACCTATCAAATTCCACTCTTACCTGGTTCCAAAGCTACTTAACTGACATGTACCAAGCTGTGAAATGGGAAAATTCTCTGTCTCCTCAGTTGCCCATAACTATAGGAGTCCCACAGGGTTCTATCTTAGGACCACTACTATTCACACTCTTCACAAATGACCTCCATACCTCCACACAGCATGCATCTATCATTCAGTATGCAGATGACACTACCTTTATCTGTGCTGCACAAAACATTCCCACCCTCCTGCAAACACCTCAACTAGCATTCTCTGACATTGAAAACTACCTTACCAAAGCCCAACTTATTGTCAATCCAAAGAAAACTCAGCTTATGATTATAACCAGTTCTAACAAAAACACTGATAACATTCAATTCACTATTTACTCCACAAGTGCTACTCCAGTCACTCCAGTGGCACAGGCTAAGCTATTGGGAATAACCATAAACTCCCACCTAAAATTTGATAGTCATGTCAACTTAACTATTAAAAAAGTACATGCCAAACTGGGATCACTCTATCGTATCAAACCATTTCTTACCAACAACACAAGATCAGCCATTGCTCGTTCCCAACTTCTATCCACCCTACTCTATGCATCTCCCATTCTGACTAATCTCAACAAAACTGAACTAAGCAAAATGGAAGCCTGCTATAACAGAATTGCCCGCTTTGCTGCAAATTGCTCATATAGAACTCAGCACTGCACTGCTTTGAGATGGCTCCACTGGCTTGAACTGCCCAACCTCCTAACCTACAATCAGCTCTGCCTCTGTCATTCTATCTGTTACCTCCTCAATAAGTGTCCTGCCCTCAAAAACCTAGTACAACATCACTCAGCCAAAAGGCCTTTTAGATCATCAAGCAAACTACTACTAGAAGTCACCAACAGCTACAATAGCTTTGGAGATGCGCTATATAGTAGTTTAGTGGCTACAAAATGGAACTCTGTCCCCACTAGCATTCACAACATATCATCCAAAGCCTCCTTTAAAGACCTCAGCAGGCAACATCTCAAGCAAAGTTGGCAGTGCCATGATTGCTCCCCAGGCTAGTGAAAGCGATAAGGTATACATACAAAATTTTGAGTACTTGATAATAGTTTTCAATCTTACTTGCAAACACTGGCTAATCTACAATGTATGTACTGCACCTGTGTACTATGTATGTATTCTACCTGTGTTCCAAATTTCAGTTGTACACCATAAATCTATTAATTACCTTTATTTTTAAATTAATATTTTTTGTTTGTTCTCTCCACTGTAACTGTTGATGTGCCAAATACCACTGTAAAAACATGTCTTTTGTAATTTGTGTGTATACTGATCATGTCTAAATAACTAAATGTATCTGTAATTTTCTTTGTGGAGCTTTTCTCCCCAGGCCTCTGCTGAAAAAGGGCCTTTTCGGCTCAGTCAGACACCCCCGGTTAACAAATGTAAAATAAATAAATAAATAAATATTTAAGGGTTCCCCCTCCCATCAAATGCCTACATCAGTTAAGAAGAATCACCCAGAAAATAATGTGGACCTAGCAAAGAAGTTTGAGAGAACCATAACCTGCAAGTAGTGAATACCATGCATAACCATTATTTAAGGGTTCCCCCCTCCCATCAAATACCTACATCAGTTAAGAAGAATCACCCAGAAAATACTGTGGACCCAGCAAAGAAGTTTGAGAGAACCATAACCTGAAAGTAGTGAATGTATGTTAACTTTCTTGGTTTTAGTACCTCACACAGAGTACTCCCTTAAGAATGGCAGACTGACTTTAGTGTGGTCAAAAGCTGCATCACAGATTAGAAGCAGGCACCACTCCCCCATATACCTGTTACCTTCTTAGTTATACTGCAGTCCTTTTCCTCTATAATCTAGAGTGCATCTTTGCCTCTTCCTACCCATCCTGCCCACACTCCAGCTCCCTGAATTTCACAACACATCTCTGATATACTGACTATTTTGTTTGAATTTAGTCTAAGGTTACTTAACTGCCACATAACTACCTTCCACCCATATAGGATACATAGTGCAGTAATAGGCTCTCTTTCACATAACACTGATAGATTCCCAAACTCTCCAGTGAGTTGGACTACTGGCTGTGCCCCGCTCCGTTCGTTCTGCTCACTCCGCTCCACTACCCTACCCCCATTCCCACACACCCCATATCAATTACATTTATAGTTAGACACCACACCCTCTTTCATTTTCCTCCCACCCAATTAGAGTTTCACACCACACATATCACTTACAAACCAACACCCTTCACCACACCCTTACTATCACTTATTATTAGTATATCAAACCCACTTACTTTAAGATATTACCCTTAAACACTCTTCACCAAACATGAACTATAAACAACAGTCCCACTTAATAAAAACACTACTCTACCTATGTACTGTCATCACCTTTCTCCTGCTCTCCTACCACTCCTCTTACCACACTCAACTACATATCAGTACCCCCCCCACAATGGCAAACCGAACCTCTATCCACTCCCCTGAAACTTTGTAACTTCCCTATTACACCAGTAGACCTCACCTCCTCTAGATCAGTCTCTTACTCCCACTAAAAACTGTCAGTCAGAACTAACCCTCACTCCTCATTAAAACATACAAAATTACTACACAGACTAACTAAACTGTATCTTCTCGTACTCCACAAACTCATTCGCTGTGGTGACATTCACCCTAATCCAGGGCCCACCACAACACCCTACACAGACTCTAATCAGCCAAACCCCCTATACTATAGACCTACCTCCTCTGTCCTCTTCATTAACATAAATGCAAGAAGTATACTTAACACAATCCAGGACCTTCACGCCTTTCTAGCTGTATATAAACCAGAAATAGCAGTGCTAACTGAAACATGGTTTAAACTTTAAACCAGAACACTATAATAATGAGATTACAGCCCCTGGCTATAACATAATATGCAGAGATAGAGTAGAGAAAAAGGGAGTTGGCGTAGGGATATTGTTCCAAAATCATCTCACCATTGAACAGAGTGATTATAACACCCAAGAAATCAAAGATGTTGAACTAATCCTTGCCAAATTAAAACTAAACTCAAACAAACATATCATTATTGCAGGTGGCTACATTCCACCAGGCAATAACTACTATAATGGAAAACCTGCTAAACTGGATCTCAAACTGCATGCCACAAAAAACTGTACTATTAGGTGACTTTAATATTGACTGGCTGAACTGCTCTAGCCACACTCCAACTACCCACATTAACCTCCATGGATTTACCCAAATTATATCCACGGCAACCAGAACAGACAAAACCTCAAAACGCGAATTAATCTTAGACTGGATTCTGTTATCTGACCCCACTCTAGCATGGCACTCTGGCTGTCTACCTGACAGTCTAAGTGATCATCAACCAACCTACCTAATTCGGAACAGACCCCATTACATAAGCCAACCCAACCTCAGAGTAATACATAACAAAAAGACCTTTAAAACAACTGACTTCAATTCACTACAAAGCTGTAATTGGACACCCCTAAAACTACTATCTCAAGATGACACCGTACAGTACTTTAACTCCACTTCCTGTAAATCCTAAACTGTCATGCCCCTTCCAGAACTATAAGACTAAAAGCTAACTACGCTCCATGGCTAACTAAAGATACTAAGACTACAATGAAAGAGAGGGATCTGGCCTGGAGTCAATATCAAAAGAACAAAACCAGTAATCTGAGGCAAACCTATCAAGAACTTCGAAACAAAGCCAAAAAACAAATCAAATTTGACAAAAGTAACTATTACAAAAACATGCAAGAAAAATATGCCAACAACCCTAAGAAATTTTGGGCTACAATAAATGGCATAATCCACCTAGGTAAAGCCACCACCCCAACCCCAGTACTACCAAACAACCATGGCAGCATTCCAACACAATTTAACAAGTTCTTAACCAAAACAGTCCAAACCCTTGCCAATGCCCTCAATACCACTAGCAGCCCTGTACCAGGTGCTAGCAAAACCCACCCTACTACTCAAAACAATACCACTGACTTTTTCCTACACCCTGTACCCACTAAAATTATTTCAGAGCTCCTTAAGAAACTCAAACCAACCACACTAGCTGCAGACACCCTACCAGCCGAATTCCTTCAGATAGCAGCAGACGCCATAGCCTATCACATGTCCATCCTCATAAACAGGTCACGTGCAGAATTCAAAGTCCCCACCCTATGGAAAACATCACACATTATTCCACGACACAAAGGGGGCAACTCCTTAGAACTCACCAACTACTGCCAAATCGCAATAGTCTCACCTCTATCCAAGATATTAGAGAGAGCTGTACATTCCCAACTACTTCAGTACCTCTTACAAAACAACTTAGTCTCCAAAACCCAGCATGGCTTTAGACCATCCCACAGCACCACCACAGCATTACTATCATTTACAGATATACTTAACCACTATAGAAACAAGGGACTATTTGTATCTTACATTTTCTTAGACTTAACATTCTTCTCCAACCTTTATCTACCCTAAGCCTCAGCCCCTCCACTATATCATGGTTTACTAGCTACTTATCTGGTCAACAGCAGGCAGTCCTATGGCATGACCAGCTGTCCCCCTGCTACCAGTATCCATAGGTGTTCCTCAAGGATCCATCCTTGGCCCACTGTTGTTTTCACTATTCACCAACCAAATCAATTCCTCCTCACTCGCAGCATTAGTAGTACAATATGCATATGACACCACCCTTATAAGTGCCACTCCCACCTTAAAGAAACTGCAGATCCTCACACAAAACACTTTTACTCTAGCCAAAACATGGTTCACAAACATCAAAATTATTTTTAATCCCAAAAAAACTAAATTAATTATTTTCGGCCCAGGTCATGCTCCCCCCCTCAGCAACACTTTCACCATTCACTCCAAAGATAATATTCAAATCACTCCAACTGCACACACTAAACTGTTAGGTGTAGAAATAGACAATAACCTCAAATTTGACATCTCTATAGCACAAACCATTAAGAAAGTTCATACAAAATAGGACTTCTGTATAGGAACAAACACTTTATAACTAAACAAACCAAAGCTACTATTGCAAGAACTCCTCTCTTATCCATCCTTCTCTATGCCTCTCCCATCCTTACTAATCTCCGCCAGAGTGATCTGAACAAAATGGAATCTTGTTATAACAAAATAGCCAAGTTCGCTACTGAAACCTCAAACAAATCCCACCACTGTCTCCCCCTTAACCAACTCATCTGGCTCAAGCTACCTCAACTACTTCTGTTTAATCAACTCACAATAACGCATAATCTCTTCTACCTTCCAGAAAAAAAACATGCACTTCAAAATATAATTTACCCCCACATCCATACCAGAGCCTTACGATCTAGTTCTCAGAACCTAATAAGTGTTATCAGACACAAAAATGATGCTGGCAAATCCCTCTTTGCCTGCACTGTTGCCAAAATCTGGAATTCTCTACCTAGCCAAATAACCTCCACTACTTCCACTATTCAATTTAAGAAACTCCTGAGAACCCACTTCTCAAACAATTGTCTTTGTTCATGCTACTCCCCAAGTTAATTTGTACCAATACCATGTTCAAGGATTCTACTAAAGGTCCCCAAATTCCTTTCACTGTAAAGCTTAATAATCACTGGTTATCTCTGTAACAAAATATTGAGAGTACTCATAATTTAGAAAGACAAAAACAAAAAAAAAATTTTCTTGTGTTTATATTTTATATTCTATATAACCCCTACTACTAGAATGCTGTATGCTGACTTTACTAAAGGAATTGCTGACTTTACTAAAGGAATTGTTAATCTATACATAACTTATAGGTTCATAGGTAGGTACTAGGCTATCGGCCCAAGGGCCTATGTAAGCCTAGCCAACAAGATTCCCTGGCTTACGCCACCCAAGAAAGTTATTTTCCTGTGCCACTGTTGAGCAGAGACAGGGTGTATTTCCTATTTCCCATCCACTCATCAAGATTTTTCTTGAAGAGTGCTAATGAAGAACTTTGCTTGACATAGATGGGTAGCCTGTTCCAGAGTATGGGAAGTCTCTGTGACAGGAATCTATCCCTCCAGCATGTCCTGTTTATTGCGGTGACAAGGTTTAGGTGCCTAGAGCGTGTAACTCGGAGGGATTAGGATTTCTTTAGGTGTAGCATGTCCAACAGCTCTGGGTTTGACATAGCTTTATATGTTAGGCAGAGATCACCTCGGAGTAGGTGATATGCTACGGAGTAAAGGTGGAGTTTTTTGAGACGGTCAGTGTAGGGAATTTGTTTGAGGTCAGTAATCCTCTTTGTGAGGTACTTCTGTGGCCTTTCCAGCTGCTGCAGATGTCTTGTGAGGTACATTCCAAAAGGGGCGCTGTACTCTATAATGGATCTAATGAGTATCGCGTAGAGGGGAACAAAGACCTCTTTTTTCCTGGATGAGAACCCTTTTATGATGAGGTGTGCCACGTAGAAGGACTTCCTGACTACTGTGGCGATGTGACTATCAAAGGAGAGACTACTGTCCACCTGGGTCCCAAGGTCTCTTATCACACATTCGGTGTTAAGTAGATTGCTGCCTATGTGGTAGTTCATGGGTACAGAGTTTTTACCAAAGGAGATGACACTGCACTTTTTGGCATTGAGCTTGAGGCCATGGCTCTGACACCAGGCATCTGTCTCAGCGAGGCCCTTCTGTAGGATGTCCACATCATTTGGGGACTTGACTATGGTTCCTAGTTTGCAGTCATCTGTGAATTTCATTAGCCAGAGGCCTTCTTTGTTAGCCTGTACTTCAGAGAAGTAGATACCAAACAGGAGAGGTCCCAGGACGGAACCCTGTGGTACTCCACTTGTCACTGCTTTGAGGTTAGATTTGGAGTCTGCAACTTTTACAGTGTGGGTTCTGTCAGTGAGCCAGTTGGCAACCCATCTTGTGCCGTAGGGATTTATACCTAGTTTAGTGAGTTTAGCTATAATTCCAGAATGGGGTATGGTGTCAAAAGCCTTGGCGAGGTCAAGATAGGCTGTGTGAACCACCTTACCCTCATCTACGGCTTTGGTGACTGCCTCAAAGAAGTTGATCAGGTTCAGGAGGCATGATCTGCCTTTCACAAACCCGAACTGGGTGGGATCCAGAGTTTGGAGGTTACCAATGTCTTTGTTTATGAGTTCCATGATGATACGTTCCATGGCCTTGCAGACCAGGCTCATCAGGCTAATAGGTCGATAGTTCCCGGGATCAGTGGTGGCTCCCCATTTGTGGAGTGGGATAACTGTTGCTGTGCATCATTCAATGGGCACAAAGCCTGATGCGAGGCTATTATTGAACATGGTGCTTAAGTGGGGAGCCAGTTCGTTCTGAAGTTCATGTAAAACGCAGCCTGGGATGTTGTCCGGTCCCATGGATGCTATGTTTTTGGCTTTAGAGAGTGCAGCTTTTACCTGCGTAGTTATGATTACAGGGACTCTGCATTCTTCCGGTATAGATATGGGCCCCTTAGGGGGTGAGGGGGGGCTAAAGTTAGCACTGAACCTATCTGCCAGGATGTTGGCAATATCAGTTGGTTCTGTAATTTTCATGCCTTTGTGCTGTAACTCAGAGCAGATCTGGGTGTTGCCATTGAGATTCTTCACATAGCTATAGAATGCTTTGTGGTTGTCCTTAGAATTAGTGTTGATTTTGTTTTCGTAGCTAGCTATGGAGGATCTTATAAGGGATCTCAGCTTCTTACCGAGGCTTACCAGGGAGCTCCTCCACTCATGGGATTTTACTCTCTTTTGCAACAGTTTCTTCCTTCTGTTGTACAGTTTGTTTATGGCAGGGGACCACCAGATTGGCTTCCTTTTTTTGGAGGATAGTGTCTTGGTTTGGTTTGAGATAGCATGATCCATGCACTCTTGTAAGTGCTTATAGAGTGCATTTGTGTAGAATTCAGCAGTTGTAACTGTATTGTCCATCTGCATGGGTGTCATGAAGTTCACCACTTCTGTCTTAAGAAGCATGAAGTTAGCTTTGGAGAAATGTTTTACCGTGGTTTCCTTAATGGGGGCGGGATGTGGATATCAAGAGTGATTAGCTTATGGTCGGATTGGACCAATGAGGAGTTGACTTCAGGTGTGGAACACCAGTCACTCATGTTGGTAATGACTAGGTCTAGGATATTGTTGCCCCTGGTGGGGGTGTGGATAAGTTGATCCAGGGCATTGGAGTTTATGAATTCCAGAAAGCATTGAGCTAAGGAGTTGGTACACGAGTAGTTTTCCCAGTTAATGGTGGGGTAGTTGAAGTCGCCCACTATTACCCATTATATATTAATATTAGGGTTGAACCCTAATATTTTCCAGTACATCAAGAAAAGAGGAGTGGGAATCCTGGGGCATAGTGGGGGATCTGTAGCAAGCTACAATTTGGATTGCAGTTTTGCCCAGAGTTAGTTGCACTTGGATAACCTCAGATGCATTATGCTGAGCAACTAGCCTGGAGGTGTGGATATCCTTAATGAATATGGACACACCTCCACCTTTGGTGTTTCGGTCCAGGTTACATGGCCGAAAAGTGTGGTATGAGTTATAGCCTGGTAGTGCAGGGGTGCTGTGTGGAGCCTTGAACCAGGTCTCAGTCACTGCACAGATATCGATATTCTCCATTTTAAGGTGTGCCTCAAGTGAGTGCATTTTGAGATTTAGACTTCTAGCATTGAGAAGCATTACCCTCAGTTTTCGCTTGCCTGTTCCTGTTACGGTGGTGAATTTGTCATTTGAACCTTGCCTAAAAAAGGCACTATAGGGGCAGCAAGAGCCTTAGCCAGTATCCAGAATCCCAGGGGCGACAGGTGCAGGCCATCTGTGGCAAAGCATCGTGGTCTGTCGACCATGTCATCCCAAGCAGACAGATAATGGATCCCCTTAGAATGACACCAGAAGCTTAGCCAATTGTTGAAGTCAATCATTTTGTCCTTGTACTGCGGTATCATTCTGGGCGAAGGCAGAATGCTACTCAGGGCTAGGGTCATCATACCTGCCTGGGCTACAAGATCGGAGAGATCTTCCATGTCTCTTTTCATGTAGTCCAGGGAGGTACGTCTCAGGTCATTCATGGAACATATATCTGTATATGATATTCTTGTGTAATTCCTTTATGACATGCTATTGGAGCTTTTCTCCACGGGCCTCCGCTGAAAATGGATATGTGTCCAGTCGGACTTTCCCAGTTAACAAATGTAAAATAAATAAAATAAAATAAAATGTTCATGCCTGATAGTCACATGTTGTCTCTCATGCAATCCATGCACCTCTTTGCTGGATGCCCTTGTTTCTTCTTGCCTTTTTCCTGACTGTCTCGTTCTTCTTTACCAGCTTGTATTTTGCTTTTCTGCACACGTCTAAACCACTGTAATCTGTTCTGTTTGATCTTGTCTGCAACTGCAGCTACTTTGGCTTCTGCTCTCATGCCCTCATTTCTCCATCTGTTTCACAGTGTGCATCCTACCACCCATCTCAGGTACTTCATCTTCATCACCTCAAGCTTCCTCAGCTGTTCTGCCTTCACTGTCCAGGTTACTGCATGATTCACTAGTACTGGTCTCACCACTGCTTTGTACTCCTAACTTCTCAACTTCTTTGGCATTCTTCTGTCATTAACCACCCCTGACACTCTGTTCCAGTTGTGTGCAGCCCCTTTGATTGTAGCATTGACCTCATCATTCAGCTGTCCCTTCTTCTCAACCACCCCTCACAGATACTTGAAGCTGTTAACTTGTTACACTGTCTTCCTTTCTATCTCATTTCTCAGCTTTTCTGAGTTCCCCCATTTGCTGCCATTACAGTTGTCGTATCTGCATTCATTTTCATGCTGTGTGGCCTCAGTTTTATATACCATTCCCCTATCATTTGTTGAAATTCCTGCTCAGAGTCTGCCTGCAAAGCTACGTAATCTGCATACAGCAGTTTTGTTGCTCTGTCTCCCTCTGACCTGTTTTGTTTGCTAATGTAGTCCGTCACTAGTATGAACAACAGTGGGCTCAGAGACAAACCCTGATGCATGCCCAGTTCTACTGGGAGCCCCTCTGTGAGACCGAACACTGTTCGTACTTGAGTCATTTGGTCCTTGTACATAGCCTGCACTAATTTTACCATTGTTTCAGGATTTTGAACAACTACAGGACTGCCCAAAATGTCTTCCTTAGAACCTTGTCATATAAATTATCCAAGTCTAGGAATGCTCATTTAGACTCTTTCCTCATCTCTAGCCTTTTCTCAACTATCTATCTGATTGCAAACATTGAGTCAGTTATACTGCATTCTGACCTGAATCTGAACTGCTCATTTCCCATCTCACTTTCTATTACTCTTCTTATTCATTTATCAGTCACCATCTCCAGAACTTTCCTGCAGTGTGACAGGAGTCTGATATATCTATACTGCCCACAGTTGTGAATGCCCCCTTTGTTCTTGAACACTGGCACTAGTATGCTTATTCTCCTGTCACGTGGGATATGCTTTTCTCTCCATACTGCTATTGGTACCCTTAGCAGCAATTTCTCCCCATCTTTATCATATATGCTGTGACCTCATCTGAGCCTGCTGAGTTCTCTGACTTCATTTTCCTATCTGCTGTTCTTACATCTTCTAGGGTAGGCTAATCCTCTTCTTTCATCGTAGGCTGTGTGTGGGACAGTACATCTTCTAGGTTTTCTTCATTCAGAAGCTGCTGGAAGTACTTCTTCCATTTGCTTTTAATGTCCTGAGGACTGATGAGCAGGCTGTTGATGGCATCCCTTATGAAGGGGTGTGATGACTATCTTCTTTATCTTTCTGCCTTTGCCCTACAGCCTGATATAGTTTCTTTGTGAAATCTACTGAGTCACTTTCCAGAAGCTGGTAGAGAGCCTCTGATGCCTTCACTTTTTGTTACTGCAGCTGATCTCCCTTGTAATACAAATGGATACACTCAATATTTCTAGATGCAGAACTCTCTGCATCAAGCACAATTTCCCTTAAGAGGTCAGAGGGAACACACTCAGCCAGATGTCTGGGTTTCTCTCTCTGTCTCTCTCCAGGTCCCCAGTAAGCCCCACCCCCACTGGAAGAACATCAGAGTTAATTCCTCAGCCGAGTGCCCAAGCCAACTAGGATACATTTTAACACAAGCGACTTTACAAATACATTTTTAAACACAACCATCTATACAAATCAGTTTGATAAGCAAATGACATATAATTCTTTACAAAATTCCTTCTAGCTGTGCTGGCATAGGTTATACCTCCACTGCCCTACTTTTCCTGGCATGGCTGGCAATACCTCCTATTGTCACAGTGCCATTTACTTGGTCACTTTTCAGAAGCTGATAGAGAGCATCATATGCTTTCATTTTTGCTACTGCAGCTGATCTCTTAGCCTGTTTTTTATCTCCCATTTTTTTCTGCAGTCCTCCGTTCTTTTGATGACTTCCTGGATTTCTGCATTCCACCACCAGCTTTCCATATGTACCTCATTTCCTTATCTGGTTTCACCTCATATCTCTTCTGTCGTCCTCACATATGCTATTTTGAGGTGGTGCCATTCTTCTTCTTCAGCTACACCTATTTTCTCTTCTTCCTCAAGTGCTAGAGCCCCAAGTAACACTTTGAACTCCTGTGCTTTCCTCTCCAGTCAACTTCCAAGTCTTCAGCCTAGTCTCTGTTGAGTTCTGTTCTTTTGTCTTGTGTACCGATAGTGTTAGGGGAAAGGGTTTTTAGTAACATAATGTGTAGTATTAGGGGCAGGGGTAGGATTAGAGTTAACACACATGAATAAGACAGTCAAGGGGGCTTTACAAACATACACACACACACACACACACACACATATATATATACATACATGTGTATCTGTGTTTGTATGTGTGTCTATATATATATATATATATATATATATATATATATATATATATATATATATGTATAGATAGATAGATATAGATATATATGTGTGTGTGTGTGTGTGTGTGTGTGTGTGTGTGTGTGTGTGTGTGGATCTACGTCAGATTGACTCAGCAGAAAATCAAACATCATATGGTTGACACTATATGATTGACTTTCCAAAAAGTTGAACTACGGAAAACAAAAACAAAAAAAATCTACATTTTTGCAGGGGGGAAAGCCCGTTGCACCCCCCACACTCCCTTCCTATTATATGTACCAACTCCAAGATTATACTACAGTGGGTAAAAGGGTGAATTACCTGATCCCCACTGCACCATGATTTCCAGTCAAAAGCTTTGACATTTTAGAAAGTCGATCATATAGTCTCACCATATGACGTTTGACTTTCTGTTGAATTGATCCTGTGAAAGCAACCTAGATATATATATATATATATATATATATATATATATATATATATATATGTGTGTGTGTGTGTGTGTGTATGAAGTATATATATATATATATATATATATATATATATATATATATATATATCGGATATATATGTATATGTATTATGTGTATGTATGAAACTGTCAGCAAAAAAAAAAAAACACCAACACAAAAAAATCATGTCTTAAAATGTCAAAAGTAAGCAAAATTGAAAAAAAAATTAAAAATGATTTTATTGTCCCCCTTCACCTCCCACATGCCTAGCAACTTATAAAAACTAACTCCGAAATCACCAACCAGCAAGAAATGGCAAATTCGCAGTCCCCATTGCACACTGATCTTGCACAAATAGCGCAGGTAATGTTCAATATTCTGAAAATCTGCCATTAATGCCTGCAGCCATTTATCTATGTATAGATACATATATATATTTATATATAAACATGTATTCACAAAACTGTAGCTAGCTATTCCATTATCCTGTGGAGCTCCCTATTCCTGTGCCATTCAAAACTCCAAGTTCATAAAAAAAAAGGCTGCTGTCACCTGCTACAGTTGAATGGCATACAGTTAGTGCTAAAGCACTTCAGCCTTTCTGCAAATTTATTTTTCAGAATGCTGACATTGCACTACCACCCAGCTGACATCTGCAGATTTTGCCCCATAACACCTTCGACCAACGGAGTCTACCCTTTCACCCCACCCTAGTTATGCCTATCTATCTATCTATATAGATGTATATATATATATATATATATATATATATATATATATATATATATATATATATATATGGGTCTCGTACTATTGAGGAAAAGCTCTTTTAACCGAAACTAAAACTACCGAGCACACTTTAGCAAAAGTGCGTTTCCACCGAAAATGCACTTTTGCTAAAGTAGCTTAAGAAAACGAAAATAATGACAGAATGGCTGTTGCTGAGAATGCGGTACAGTGGGGAGAAAGAAATATTCCCTTTTCCCCCACTGTAGTGCAATCTCGGAGTGAGAATATAAAAGTAGGGGGGTTTGCCCCCCTTGCGTAAATATGAGTACTGTGGGGTTTTTGTTATTATTTATTTATTTTTTTTGCACACTTTAGTGAATGTGCTTTTTTGGTGAAAAGCACTTTCGCTAAAGTGTGTTCGGCCATTCACATTTCTGGAAATGTAATTTTGTGCAATAGTCCTAGATCTATATATATTTGTATATATATATATCCATATATGGGTCTACTTCATATGACCTAAATTTCATTTGACTGAAATTCATTTGACTGAGACCAAAACACTGAAAGTTCAAAAGACTGAAAACTCATTTGACTGAAACTCATAACACTGACACATTAATGTAATAGGTATATGCCCTTTTCCCCACTGTAGTGCGATCCTGGAGTTAGTATATATAGTTAGGGGGAGTGTGGGGGCACAGCCCCCCACATAGTTTAGGTAAATATTGTTTTCTGCAAAGAGTTATTCATTGCAGATGTTAAGTTGTCAATCTCGCCTTCATTCTTGCTGGATGGGTTCGGAGCCGATCCTCGGCTCCGACTCGGCACTTGCTAAGCTCGAGAGCTAATTTTACTAGCTCGAGGCAAACCTATATCCCATGATGCAAGGCGGAGACTACCCAGATCTCGTTTGCCGCTTCGCTAACGAGGTGTCTTCTTTTACCAGCTCTAGGTAAGTGAACAGTTTTTGAGACTTTTCGTCTACCCCCCTTTAAATTTTATATATATATTTTTGTTTTGTTAACCTAACGACTTACTTTAGCCCTATTCCCGTCAGTGTTCCCTTTTTTTCGAGTATTTTATTCGCTTTTCCCTAGTTAGGCCTTAGGCCTTCCCCTCCCTAAATTTTTTCCTGTCAGGGATTGTTTGTGTATGACTGTGTGTTATCCCTGTTTGATTTAAATTGTTGTACTGAGTGTTTTGTGTGTGTGTGTTACTGTTGTGTTTCCTCGACACAGTCATGTCGAAGGACACTGAGGTCTCAGGCTTCAAGAAGTGTGACTCGTGCTGTCAGAAGATGTCTCTGACAGACGGTCACACTTCTTGTGTTTATTGCCTGGGACCTTCGCACCTGCAGGACTCTTGTGCTATTTGTCATGCTTTCAGCCCAAGAGTCCTGCAGGAGTGAAAAATTAAGCTGAAATTAAGGGCCTTGTTAAAGCCCGAGAGCTCCCCGACTAAGTCGGTGCCGGGGAAACCCTCGAAACCCGTTAAGCCTTCGGCTCTGACTTCCAAGCCGTCGGCTTCGGGTTCATCCTCACCAGGTTCGAGATCGGCTCCGGCCAGAGCCAATCCTTCCACCTTACCAGTCTCAGAATCGGCTCCATCTGGCGCCAATACTGTCAAATCCAGACACTCAGTGTCGGCTCCGGCTGGAGCCGACATAGTTTCGTCTCCGTTGGCTCCATTGATCTCAAAAAAGAGATCTCGATCCCCTTCAGTGGAATCTATACATTCGGCTCCGAGATCACCCTTGCTCTCGGAGCGGAGCCATCGGAGCCATTCTTCTCGGTCATCCAGGCTGTCTGATCACGACCTCGAGAGAGTGGTGAGTAGACTATTAAAGTCTACTCACCACTCTCTCTCGAGAGTGGTGAGTAGACTATTAAAGTCTCAGGCATTGGCCCAAATACTCCATAGCCCATCTCAACAGATGGTAGCTATTTCACATCCACCAAACATTCCTCCTTCGACTGTCTTACAGAGCTCGGAGCCGGAGCTCCTTGGAACCGGCATTGTTGTGACTTCAGAGCCGATACCACCCCTTTTGGCTCTGTCGTCCTCGGCTCCGATTTCCTCCTTGAGACCTTCATTGGAAGGATGCGGGCATCTGGTCTCTCTCGTCGGCTCCGAGGGGGCGAGTGGCATCGGACCCTTGTCCGACCCCGTTCTCCCTCTCGGAGCTTCGGCTTTGGTGAGCTCGGCCCCGACATCTGCCTCGGAGCCTTCCCTCTCGGTGAGGCCTGGGTTTCCTATCTCTTTGGAGCGGGAACTTTCTGGTCTCTCTGACGGGGGAGCCTTCGAGGTGATGAGGAGTGTACTAGCCCCTGGGCTTAGTCAACGGACAGTTCCATCAGCTCCTCCCACTACAGTGCCTGCTGACGTCTCTTCCCACTCTCTTGCTCCCGGACCCAGAGATCCAATGTCTCAGGTTTCCCCATTGGGAATATCTTCCTCTTCCGAGGCTTCTCCTGATCCATCAGGGGAACCCCCGCGTAAGAGAACATGTAAGAGGAAACATCTAGACTCCCCTGAGTCTACTACATCAGATACTGACTTGGATGAGTCGGAGGGATCCCCAAGGTCATCCTCTGAGGATGTCTCATTTTCAGACATCCTTGAAATCCTTAAGCAGAGGGGGAACTGGCCCTCCCTTAATCCTTCCGAGGACGAGTCAGTATACCTGGAGGCGTTCGGATCTCGACCCTCCACCTCCTGGGTGTGTCCGCCTTTCGACCCTCTCATGGAGGTAGTGGCTCAGAAGGCGTGGATGGCTCCGTATTCGGTGGAACCTATCCCTAGGAGGCCTTCAAAATTTATTACGGCCCCACAAGATAGACAATATTTAACAAAGGGTGTCCCAGTTGATGCCATGGTGGCAGCTGCTGCCACCAAGAAGGAGTTAGCTGATCCTTCAGTACCTGTCCATCCTCCTAACAAGGATTCTAGGACTAGGGACAGGTACGGTAAGCGGATTTTTTCTTCAGCGACTTTTGCCATGAGATTGCTGAACTACTTATGCCACTTCACCCACCTTCAAAGAGATGTTCTTAAAGAGTTGGGAGAAGTTTTACAGGATCCGTCAGCTGCTGGGTCTCAGGATAAGATTAGCTCACAGCTAGGAATCCTTAACTCCATTGCTAACTCCTCCATGCGGCTCATTTCTTATGCAGCCGATGGAGCGAGTAGGGCCGCAGGCACAGGAGTGGCTTTAAGGTGTCAGTCCTGGATGCGGCTTTGTAATTTTGCAGACCCCTTCAAGGCGTCCTTCACAAACTCCCCCTTTGATGGCTCGACCTTGTTCGGGCCTCAAGTGAAAGACACTTTGACTAGATGCGAACAAGATGGCAAGACTCTTTCTGCCGTAGGAGTCCGTTTCTCCACCCCTTCTAGACCTTACCCCAAAGGACAGTAGGGAGGGAAAATGTGGTTCCACAAATCTCAAGGAGTCACGCCTGACGCACAAAGTCAGTTTACCCCCAGAGGCAGAGGGGGTAACAATAATAGATGCCGCCCTAGGGGCAGAGGTGGTCCGCAGAATCAGGGTAGCAGAGAGCCTCTTTCTGACAAACCCTTCCAGCATCCCTGAGATGTTGCCCGATTGTCCGCCTTCGGAGGCAGTCGGGGTAAAATTATCGCTGTACCCAATAGCCTGGCTTTCCCTTTCTCAAGACAAATGGGTACAGTCAATTATATCCGAGGGTTACAAAATTCCCTTTATTCAAACCCCAGTTCAACAAAAGGGAACCCTTCCAGACGTTCCACCCGGTCTAAGGGAACTAGCAGTACTAGAAATATCAAAACTGCTACTAAAAAGAGCCATCCAGCCAGTCCCAGCGGAGCAAATAGGATCCAGAATCTACTCAAGGTTCTTTTTAGTTCCAAAAAAGACAGGGGACTGGAGACCAATATTAGATCTGAGCAAACTCAACAAGTTTGTAAAGAAATCAAGATTCCGGATGGTCACGATTCAGTCCATTCTGCCCTTTCTGGGCAAGGACAATTGGATGTGCTCGATAGATCTTCAGGATGCGTACTATCACATAAAAATTCACAGATGCTCCAGAAGATTTCTCCGCTTTCAGCTGGTGACCAGTCACTTCCAATTCAGAGCCCTGCCCTTTGGACTCACTACAGCCCCCAGAGTGTTCACCAAATGCATGGCAGTGGTTATGGCTCACCTGAGACGTCAAGGATTCCAGGTGTTTCCATATCTAGATGACTGGCTCCTCACTGCCACCACCAGGCATCAACTTCTCCAAGACAGACATTACACCATTCACACTTGCAGAGGGCTAGGAATTTCTATAAATTTCGAAAAATCTGCCTTGTCGCCTTGTCACTCTATTACTTTTATAGGCGCAAGATTGGACACTGTACAACTTTCAGCAAAATTAACAGACCAAAGGATCTTGGACATTCAAAGACATGTCCAGGTAATTCTTCTCAGCAACAAAATTCAGGCCAGATTTGCTCTGAAGGTACTGGGTCTTATGGCGGCCGCCATAACACTTCTTCCCCTCGCCCGCTTTTACATGCGTCTTCTACAATGGATGCTATTCACCCAATGGTCTTTTCAACAACTTCCCATGCATCACGAGATCATAGTAACTCCAACTTGCAAAAGACATCTGACTTGGTGGATATCGTCCCCTCAAATCCATCAAGGCAGACCATTTGTTCCTCTTGCCCCGGTTGCCACGGTTACATCGGATGCCTCCCTGATCGGGTGGGGGGGGCATTATCAGGGCAGAATGGTCCATGGCACTTAGCAACCTTTCGAGTACCATCTGCACATAAATGTTCTGGAGATGACAGCAGTGCTTTTAACGTTGCAAGCCCTCAACGACTCTCTTCCCCTGGGAACTATTGCAGTCCAAACGGACAATATGTCCGTAGTGTGGTATATAAACAAACAGGGCGGAACCAAGTCCTATCCACTGTGTCGAGAGGCTCTCAGACTTTGGCAATGGGCAATCTCTTCTCACCGGTTTCTGATAGCAACGCACATCCCCGGGAAATCCAACGTCATAGCGGACAGATTGAGCAGAGCTATTCTCATGCCTCACGAGTGGTCTCTCAAACAGTCAGTGACGGAAAAGATTTTTCAGAAGTGGGGCCTTCCTTGCTGCGACCTTTTCACTATACCTCAAAACAGCAAATGCCCAGACTTCTTCTCTCTCTTCCCCCTTCCAGGCCATCCCCCCAGAGACGCTCTAACCCAAGATTGGCCCTGGGGACTTCTTTATGCCTTTCCCCCTTTTCCGCTGATACCTCAGCTAATTCAGAAAGCAACCGCCTTGAGACCCAAGTTGATTCTCATTGCCCCTTATTCGCCTCGACAGATATGGTTTCCATTCCTACATCATTACCTCTTGGTACAGCCATGGCATCTGGACCCGGTTCCAGATCTTCTGACTCACCAGTCGGGTCAACTGCACCAATCCATACCTTCTCTCAACCTCACTGCTTGGTTGCTCCACTTCCATCCTTAGCCAGGCTTCCTATGATTTCTAATCCTGTACGGGATATCATAGTAGCTTCCCTAAAATCTTCTACCAGAAAGATTTACACTAGTAAATGGCGACATTTCTTTTTCTGGGCAAAAGATAGGAACATAGACCCCTATACTGCTTCAATTCATTCGGTATTGGACTTCCTAGCTGACATTTTTCATTCAGGATCCTCTTCTTCCACAGTGAAAGTTCAACTGGCAGCCATTTCAAATTTTCATATAGGCTTTTTGGACCACAACATTATGTCACATAAACTTTGCAAGGCATTCCATCGAGGTATCTTTTTATTGAAACCTCCGATTAGAGACCCCCCCACCACAGTGGGATCTAAATTTAATTTTAACATCCTTGATTCTTCCCCCGTTCGAACCTGCAGCTGCCTGTTCTTTGAAATTGCTTTCTTGGAAGACACTTTTTCTAGTTGCCATTACTTCTGCCAGAAGAGTATCTGAGCTTCATGCTCTCTGTATTCGCCCTCCCTATCTAATATTCCACAAAGATAGGGTATCTCTAAGGACTAATCCGTCTTTCTTACCAAAGGTGGCATCGCAGACGAACCTAAATCAATCCATTGATCTTCCAGTATTTTTCCCGAATTATTCTGATAGAGCGGAACAAAAGTTACATTATCTCAATGTTCACCGCCAGCTCAGATATTATCTGGACAAGACAAAAATTTTTAGGAAATCTGATCAACTGTTTCTATCCTATGCAGAGAACAGGAAAGGCCTTCCAGTCTCTAAGGTAACTTTATCTAGATGGCTGTCTTCTGTGATCACTTACATTTATCAGCTCAGAGGCAAAGAGTTGATTTCTAACCCAAAAGCCCATTCTACCAGAGCTCTAGCTACATCTACAGTCTTTCAAGCTAGACGTCCAATAGACACTATTTGTGCAGCAGCCACATGGGCCTCTCCTCATACTTTTGTTTCACATTAGTAATATGAAACACAAGTAGAACCAGAACGGAAAGGCAGCTGGAATTACACAGTTCATTGAACAGCCATCAGCGTTTTAGTTAAAAATCCTTCTTTATTCCACAAAATCAAAAGGCAAAAAGAAACTAAATGAGCGCTTTCACGTATGCACCATACGCTTCATCAGATTTCATTATTCACAAAAGTAGCTCAGTTTAAATAGTAACATCTAGCATTCAATTAAGACAATTGCCTTACCAATTAGTAACATCTTAAGCTTTTAAAGACATAGCTAACTTCTAAGACAATATTGAATATGTATTATTTAATACAGCACAGCATAATAATTTATTACCCTAGCATCTGTGCATTATTAAACTGATACTAAGATATTTATCAAAATCTGGATGTAACTATCAAATTTAACAAACAATAAAAATAAAAATAATAATAATAAAAATAAAAATAAAAACTAATATAATTCATTATTAAAGCAAATAATCAAGCCAGTAATGTTCACATTATTATAATAGATCCATGTTTGTAACCTAGATGTTATAAATCAAACTGAAATCATTGCATAATATATTATCCATCTATATGTAATATAATATATAATATAATCATAAAGTGCTTAGTGCTCATGAATTTAATTAAATATATATATATATATATATATATATATATAAATATAGTTAAAACCAGAATCCTATAATATTTAAACATAAATATAAATTAATTATTAATAAATAAATTAATATTTTAAAACCCAATTAATGTGCAAGAAATATGTAAAACATAAGTATGTATTGTTTATAAATCCCAGAGAATGAATAATGTATAAAACATTAGCAATATTAGTTCTTTCTTAACATTGGTTTCATGGGGACATATTGATTCAGGCCTGGTGGATGGTGTGCTTTCATCTTTAATATCCAGTATAATTCTTTTTGTTCTAGTGTATTAACCATATCACCCCCATTTTTGTCTTTTTCAATAATTTGTAAGACCCTGAATCTGAAACTATGTGTTGCATATTGCATTATATGTTTCGCCAAAGCGTTGGTTTCATTGTTCTTCTTTATATCATATATATGATTATATATTCTCTTCTTAAATTCTCTCTTAGTAAGCCCTATATAGAATGCCAAACAGTGTTCACAAGTTGCTAAATAAATCACATTGCAGGTATTGCATGATGCATGGAATCTAGGTCTAAATACATAATCCAAAACAGGATGTGTATATACCTGCACTCCTGTAATGAATTTACACATATTGCATTGATTACATGCGTAAGTGCCCATACTCATATTGGGCTCTATATCCATGGTCACTTATTCCTTATATGTTTTACATAATAATCTCTTTAAATTCTTATTATTCCTATATGTAAATCTAGGACTTTCACCTATTAATTTTGCAGTTCTATCATCTATTGTCAACACCTGCCAATGTTCTTTTATAATATCTTTGATCCTCTTATTGTCATTGGTGTATGTAGTAATGAACTGCACTCTTTCTTTATGTCTTGGGTGAAATTTCTTGTTATAACTCCAATGACCTCTTTCTATCTGTGGTATATTGGAATTATCTATTGTTCTAATTACTTGCTTTCTAATCTCTTTGACCATCATCTTATTGTAGCCCCTCTCTATGAATAATTCTTCCATCAGATCTGCTTGGGCTCCAAGATCTGAATATTCTTTACATATCCTGTTGAGTCTAGTGAATTGACTTTTCACTATGCCACTGAAGACATACCTTGGGTGCATGCTATCAAAGCTAAGTAATGCATTCTTCCAACACTTTTTTCTGTATAGACTAGATATGATTTTCCCATTATTAATCTTCAGATTTAAATCTAGGAAATTTATTTCAGTATAGGATGCCTCCTTTGTGAACCTTAAAAAACTCGTTGTACTTTCTAAGTATTTCAAAAAATTCTCAAACTGTTCTATTGTGCCTTCCCAAATTATTAAAATATCGTCCACAAACCTAGAATATATTATAATTTTCTTATATGAATCATTATTAAATAAATATTCTCTTTCCCACCAATTAACAACCAAATTTGCGTATGTATTGGCGCAGGGTGTGCCCATGGCAACACCCCACTTCTGTAAATACATTTGGTCTGAAAAAGAGAAAACATTATTGGAAAGAACCAGATCTAGTAATTGACATATTAATATATTTTTGTTGCGACTAATTTCAGGGTATAACTGAAGCAACTCTCTAATAGATTGTATGCCCTGATCATTAGGGATACATGTGAACAAACTTTGTATATCTAATGTAACTAATAAATGTGTCCTATGTAGCAGTTCTACCTTGAGATTATCAAGTATTTCCAACAATTGATAACTATCCCTTAAAATGGTGGGAACCTGATTCATAATTGGTCTTAGACTCTTTTCAAGGTAAGTGGAGATATTTTGTGTGGCCCATCCTTCACCATCTACAATCGGTCTGATGGGGGGTGGGACTATGTCCTTATGCATTTTGGGTAAGGCCTTAATATTGGGTATCCGTGGAGACTCTATAGTGAAAAAGTCATATAATTCTTTGTTAATCTGGCGGCACATTAGCATGTCATATAACTCTTCTTTGATCCTATTCAAAATTTCAGAAAAAAATGTATCAGAAATCTTGGCATATGTATCTGAATCATTTAGCATCAAAAGCATAGATATATTATATTCTTCAGTGTTAAATATCACTAGACCTCCCCCTTTGTCAGCAGGTCTGATGATTATAGAGGGTTCTTTGATTAATTTCTGCAATGATAATCTTTCATTTGTATTCATATTGAAAAACAAACATTTTCTGTCTCCTTTATAAAAATATTTATATAGACTGTTTTCACAAAGTTTCATAAAGCATTCTATATGTGCTGGTAATGGTGGACAATACATACTTTTTTTCTTGCAACATATAATGTCACTATCATTATCTAGAACACATTGCTTTTTATCATAAAACATTAGTTTCAGTGCTAATTTTCAACAAAAAGTCCTTACATCAACCAAAATATCTTGTAAACAACTGGCTTGCGAGGGGACAAATGATAAGCCTCTATTCAGGAGGCTAATTTCAGAATCGGATAATATATAACTGGACAAATTAAAGAATAAAGAAGAATGATTTACTGTCTTTGACGTCGCCTCTGTTGTCCGTTCTCTTCTGAGAACTTCCGTTTGCGTTTGTCCCAACTCCTGGATCTCTCTCTGGGTGCTGTCGGTTTCCTTATGGAATAAGGTAAAAAAAGGGGGGCGACTGCATTGCTCTTCGGAATCGCTCCATTACTGGAAAAACTGGTATGTTGATTAACCTTATCTGCCTCCTGGTTGGGCAACGGAGTGGAGGCAGATATATGTACCACAGAATCAACCGTGTCTGGTGGAGTAATAAAAGCGCTATCAGAAGTTCTAGTGCATGAACTGTTAACCAATGTGGTGTTGTGCGTTCCGTGTTCTTTGTTGCTAGTCGTGCTATCTACAGGTTTCGGTGTTCTCTCACTATGCCTTGCTGTAACCTCATGATTTACGTAACGTGGCCAAATGAACACATG
This sequence comes from Protopterus annectens, assembly GCF_019279795.1. Lineage (NCBI taxonomy): Eukaryota > Metazoa > Chordata > Ceratodontiformes > Protopteridae > Protopterus > Protopterus annectens. The sequence continues at coordinate 1,610,620,396 of NC_056743.1, read as the reverse complement.
ACCTTCTGCGAAGTCGCGATGGTCTCGCTGCAATTTCCGTTGTTTAACCAACTGTAATTTGTTACTATAAGATTCAATTTGCGTATAGAGAGCATCTAGTTTTCTTATACATGGTTCATTATTGAACGAGTGGCGTATTTCATGATTCAATTTATTGGCATTAGCTAGCAGTTCTTGTTCAAGGGGCATGAAGTGGTCTATAATCAATTGCATGTACTTACGGCTGGTGTCTAAGTTGATTTCTTGCCATTTCCTTAGCAATTCAGGTTGGCTATCGCCATAAGTTGGCATGCACAAGACCCTCATGCCTCTCGGTACTATATTAAAATGAAGTGAGGCTTCTAGATGTTTACGCTGCCAATTGTATCTCTGTATTTTGTATAAATCATTCTCTAGCTGCTTATATAGAGTATTAAAAAGTTCAATGTTGCAAATACCTTGCTCATTGTTGGTTACTGAAGATGTAACAAAATCCAGATTCAATAAAGGGTTCTGTCCATTGTTGGTAATATTAGACCATCTTTCTATACCAACCCTCGATTCCGGATTATAATCCAATTCAATAGATGAATGAGCCATTCCGTAAGGTGAAACAGTTAAGAGAACAGTGCAGCAAAAAAGTAAAAAAAAACGTTCACCTCAACCTGGAACACTTGTCAAAGTCCACAAAAATAGTAATATGAAACACAAGTAGAACCAGAACGGAAAGGCAGCTGGAATTACACAGTTCATTGAACAGCCATCAGCGTTTTAGTTAAAAATCCTTCTTTATTCCACAAAATCAAAAGGCAAAAAGAAACTAAATGAGCGCTTTCACGTATGCACCATACGCTTCATCAGATTTCATTATTCACAAAAGTAGCTCAGTTTAAATAGTAACATCTAGCATTCAATTAAGACAATTGCCTTACCAATTAGTAACATCTTAAGCTTTTAAAGACATAGCTAACTTCTAAGACAATATTGAATATGTATTATTTAATACAGCACAGCATAATAATTTATTACCCTAGCATCTGTGCATTATTAAACTGATACTAAGATATTTATCAAAATCTGGATGTAACTATCAAATTTAACAAATTTAACAGTCTCTAAGGTAACTTTATCTAGATGGCTGTCTTCTGTGATCACTTACATTTATCAGCTCAGAGGCAAAGAGTTGATTTCTAACCCAAAAGCCCATTCTACCAGAGCTCTAGCTACATCTACAGTCTTTCAAGCTAGACGTCCAATAGACACTATTTGTGCAGCAGCCACATGGGCCTCTCCTCATACTTTTGTTTCACATTACAAATTATATTTGGCCTCCAGAGACAGAGCGAATTTTGGTTCCACGGTTCTCAAGAGTCTGTTCCATTGAGCCACCCAGGATAGAGGTGCTAGGGAAGCGGTCCCATCCAGCAAGAATGAAGGCGAGATTGACAACTTAACATTTAGAAGTTATGTACCTCCCATAACGTTCCATGTTAGTTGTCTTCTCTTGCCTTCTTTCTTGCATCCCGCCCTCCATCCCCTAGCCTGGTCAGACCAGGAAGATTATGCATCTTCTATTAAGAGGTTATTACCTTTTTCTAGCTGTTCAACTTCTAGTGTCACTAGATTACGTTGATCCTTTCTTGAGGGTTATGATGTTATTTAGTATTGTTATTTTTCTTCCTCCTCTTCAGTTGGAAGAAAATATTGCTATTTCTTTAGCTACCAAACGAGATCTGGGTAGTCTTCGCCTTGCATCATGGGATATAGGGTTGCCTCGAGCTGGTAAAATTAGCTCTCGAGCTTAGCAAGTGCCGAGTCAGAGCCGAGGATCGGCTCCGAACCCATCCAGCAAGAAAGAAGGCGAGAGAAGACAACTAACATGGAACGTTATGGTAGGTACATAACTTCTAATTATAAATATCCATGTATATGGTTTAAAATGTATAAAGTATGTGGGGGGCTTCGCCCCTCACATCCCCCAATGTGGGGGGCTGTACCCCCACCCCATCCCCAACTATATATACTAACTCCAGGATCGCACTACAGTGGGGAAAAGGTCATATACCTTTTACTTTAATGTGTCAGTGTTATGAGTTTCAGTTAAATGAGTTTTCAGTCTTTTGAACTTTCAATGTTTTGGTCTCAGTCAAATGAATTTCAGTCAAATGAAATTTAGGTCATATGAAGTAGACCTATATATATATATATATATATATATATATATATATATATATATATACATACATATATATATATATATATATATATATATATATATATACACATATACATATATAGGGGCTATATCAGAACATCGAAGTATTAAAACTTTGAATGTTCTGATATCGAACACTATTCAGCGAACGCTAAGAATAGCGAAGCTGCAGAACAGTGAATTCTTTCCTTGGGAAAGAATTCGGTTGGCCATTTCTGTGGCTTCGCTATTCTTAGCGCTGTGGTGGAAAGTTACAGGTTGGGTTCAGGTAAGTGTGCAATTGTTTGTACGTTACGGTTAGGGGCAGGTTAAGTGAGTTAGGGTTAGGGCGCAGGTTAGGTGTGTGTGCAATAGCCCCAGAGTTTAGGGTTAGGGGTGGTTTAAGTGAGTTACAGTTAGTGTGCGGATTAGGTGAGTGTGCGATAGTGACGGACCTTAGGGTTAGGGTTTGGGTTAAGGTAAGTGGGTAGATAGTAGTGTATGTTTAGTTTAGTGTAGCATTAGATGTAGGAATTTAAGTGTATGTGTGTGGTTGTTGTTTGTTTGATGTGCTTGTGTTGTGTGTATGTGTTTCGGAGCAGCAAATTTTTTTCTATGTGAAAAAATTCGCTGTTCTGAATGTTCGATATTTTCATGTTTAGATGTTTTGGGGCCGATGAAATAGCGTTCGCTATTTTCATCTTTCGTGGTGCTGCGGTAGTGTTGTCGCCTCACAGTAAGACGCTGTCCTGTTCGATTCTCGGATAGAGCGTCTTCTGTGTGGAGACATGCTTGAATGGGTGTACCTTCGTTGAAGGTTGTGCATCAGGGCTGGCAACTCGGCATGTAAAAATCTACTGCCAATCATTAGCGGACCGGAGTTCCACTGTGGCGACCCCTAACCAGGAAAAGCCAAAAGACACAAACAAAATTTTCATCTTTCGAAATCGTGATATAAACGCTATAAATAATATATAAAATATATATATATATATATATATATATATATATATATATATATATATATATATAAATATATATATACACACACACACGCACGCACACACACACAGATGGTAGATATAGATATGTATATATATATATATATATATATATATATATATATATATATATCTATAAATGTATATATATATATATATATATATATATGTATATATATTTATGGAGAGAGAGAGAGAGAGAGAGGTGGTGTCTGTGTATAGATACATAGCTATAGCTTCATATAGGTATATGTATCTGTAGCTATCTTTATCTATACAGCTATGTCTTTATCTATCTATCTATATAGATATAGATATATAGATACAGATATATTTGATCTGATGTTGTCCTTTTCATTCTTCCTCACCTGTGGGTCTCAGATCCGATTCCCGGATCCGGCTCAGCTGCATTTCCTAGACTTTGGATCTTAAGCTCAGGCTCTACCCTCTTCCTATAATGCATTACACTGTGCCTAACTCCTTAGATCTCGTTTGCCACCATCATGGTCAGATGAAGGATTCAGTATCTCAAACTGTAAGAAGTATTATTTTACTAATTTGTCATTTTTTCCTCTTTTTTTGTCTAGATTTGTTGTTATATTATTTCTTCATGCTTTTTTCCTCTCTCTCTCGGTGACTGCTTGCATTTGTTAAAGTTGTTTCCAACTATTTTCTGGTTGTTGCTTAACCTTGGCAAATAACCATTAAAAAATGCTTGCTAAGACAAATCTTGTTGTCTTCGGGTTTTCTTTTTTGTATCTTGCTTTTGCAGTTCGCTGTTTTAATGTCTGTTAGAGATTTGTGTTGAGCAGTCTCTCGTCTCTCCACTGTACAGGTATTCTCAGTGTCTGGATTTCTGTCTCATGATTTTGTTCACTTTTCTTGTGCTTAAGGTTTCCTAGCAAAGGTGGTTTTCAGTGTTGCTAGTGGACTTATAAGCTGTGACAGTTTGGCTTGAGTTTTCAGCCGTACCTTCGCTGTTTTTCATGCTGCTGCTAGACCTGTTATTCTAAATACTTTCTTGCTTGTAAGACAATGTTTGTGAATTGTCTCTGTATTTTGGCTGATATGTTCTTCCTCATAGCTTGTCTGGAATTAGCCCTCTATCAGTTTAAAAAAAATAATGGAGACTAGAAATAGGGAGAAGGAGGTTCAGAGATTTGCATAGACTTCTTGTCTCTCCCTCTACTGTGAGCCTGGTCAAAGATTTTTTGAGTGGTGTACATTTACTTGTTTCTATTGGGGCTCAAATCACCATTTAAAAAAAAAGAGAGAGAGAGAAATGGAACTACTCGAGGTATTCAGATTTGAGATCTCTGGGGCCTTCTTCAGATTCCAAGTCCTCGGATCTGTCAGGATCAGAACCATGATCCCTCTTTCTACCTTGTTACTGTTAGTGTTTGGATCCTAAGCCCTCAGATACATCTGACTGAAACTTGCTGAGAGACAGGCAGACTGGACAGCCTCATTGGATCTGAGGTATCCGGATACTCCTTTGGATTCTAATCTCTCCATCTCTTGGCTCCAATTGGTCAAATCCTTACTTGTCTTTGGATCCTGAGACTTTGGATCTGGCCGAGATCAGGTACCCAAGGAGAACTGTTTTTTTTTTCTCAGATCTGACAACTTCAGGCCCGGAGTGACTACTTTAGCATTGCTTTCTTCAGATCCTGGGATCTCTTCGGAGCCGATGTCTTGTTTCTTTTTGTTGCTCCATGTCTGTGGTCCTTCAGATCCAGAGCTGTTAGGCAGATGCAGCTTCTTCAGACCAGAGGCATCCTTCAAGGCTGACTATGCCAGTGATTGTTGCCTAAGAATGGATGCTGACAAAGGTTTCTCGTGGCTACTTTCTAAGTTTACAAGAGCAATATTTAAAATCTAGCTCTTTTTCTGTGGGACCTTTGTCTTCCATTGTCCAAGGCCATTGTCCAGTTTCTTCTTTTGTTGAGCTAAGAGGTTGAAAGGATGCCTTCCCTTTCATTAAGAAAACCAAGCACATTTACACCTCAGAATAATTGTATTTTGGACACCTTCTTTAAGGTTTGTGAAGCAGGCATCTCAAAGAAATTAAATGAATCTAGGTATCACTTTCAGAATTTAATGTATCAGGAAATGACAGCATTAAAAGAACTACAATACAATGACAATATCGTTGTGCACCCAGCTGATAAAGGGGGCGACATCATTTTATTAGATCAACCCGAGTATGATAATAAAATGATAGATATGTTGAGCGTTACAAATATTTATAAAATAATTAACCGTTTGCAAGCTAACAGAATGTCTAAAGCCAAAAATGACACTTTGTATGACCTTTATGTTAATTGAAAGTTGGATCAAGCTCTATATGAAATTTTTATGGTTACTCATCCAAGATTCTGAACATTAAGGGGTTTCCTAAAATAAGTAAGGACTACATAAGTCCTCCACTTCGTCCCATAGTTGCTGAAGAAGGATGAGCAATGGAACCTCTTTCAATATATATTGAACAACAGCTAAAGGATATAGTGCTGTTTTGAAAGATACTAAACATTTCCTAGATACATTGTTTGAGTTTGTGAGTCCAGTAATGAATTTTGAATCTTGCTTCATGGTCACCATTGATATCAACAGCTTATTCACGGTGATTCATAAATATTGCAGCATAATAGCCATTAGAAATTTTCTTTGTGAAAATAGTTGATATTCTTATGATAGAATAGATCTGATATGCCTTTTGCTCGGTATAGTGCTTGACAACAATGTCTTTATGTATGAGAATAAAATATATTGGCAAAAATTGGGAGTTGCAATGGGCCCTCCCTGTGCAAACAGTTATGCCAAACTGGTGTTGGCCTACTGGGGGACCAATCATATGCTCAATAATAACATCTTTCGGCCACATATATGATATTATAAACAGTTTGTTGATGATGTCTATATCCTGTGGCAAGGCAAGGTTGACCTGTTTAAGGACTTTGTTGTTTTTGAGACCACCATGGATTTATTTTAAGATTTATCATGCAATATTTGGATACTGAGATGAAATCTGATGTAAATCTTCAATTAATCCTTGACTGCGGGGTTCAGTTCCATATCTCAGAACCGACTTGGCCATTATTCCAGCTCGTGCCTTCCAAAAACTCTCAAGTGTAGCTCTACCCATAATGCTCCTCACAGGATTACTCCAGATCTCATTTGCCACTCAAGCAAGCTAAATCTCTTCAAATTGTAAGTGTTTTTTCCTTAAAACTCCTTATTAGTGATTTCTTGTCCTTTTTCTGTTTTGCAGAGCCCTTCTTTCTGTGTGTGTTTTATTTCCTTTGCTATGACTGAGAAACCTAGAGGTGCTTCTGGTTTCAAGAGATGCCAGAAGTGCGATTGCAAGCTACCTAACTCTGATGGGCACTCTCTATGTGTCTATTGTTTGGGCCCGGTGCACCTTCAAGAAGACTGTGCCATGTGTTATGGCTTCAGTCACTGTGCCCTCATAGAGAGAGAAAAACAAACTTATTCTTAAAGACCTTATCAAATCCAGCTTTGATGAGGCCATATCTGCATCTGACAAATCCTGGCAGACAGGTTCAGTGCAAACTTCACCCCCCTCTCACCCCCAAAAGGGCCCATAACTATACCAGAAGAATGTAGTGCCCCTGAAATCACAGACACTCAGGTTAAAACAGCCCTGTCCAAAGCCAAAAACACAGCATCAGTGGGACCGGACAGTGTCCCAGGCTGTGTCCTACACGAGCTCAAAGATGAACTAACCCCTCACCTAAGCACACTGTTTAAACTCAGCCTCTCCACAGGCTATGTGCCCACAGAGTGGCGCATAGCAACGGTTATTCTGCTCCACAAAGGTGGAGCCACAAAGGACCACGGGAACTATCGCCCTATAAGCCTGACTAGCTTGGTCTGCAAAGCTGTGGAGCACATCATCGTGGATCTCATTAACAGAGACATTGGAAACCTCCAAACACTGGACCCTACCCAGTTCGGCTTTGTTAAGGGCAGATCACGCCTCCTAAACCTGGTGGACTTCTATGAGACAGTTACCAAGGCTGTAGATGAGGTAAAGGTGGTCCACACAGCCTACCTAGACCTCGCAAAGGCCTTTGACACCATTCCCCACTCAGGTATTATTGACAAGCTCACCAGCCTGAACATAAACCCCCACATCATGAGATGAGTTGCCAACTGGCTCACGGACAGAACCCCCATGGTAAGAGTTGCGGGAGCTAGGTCTAACTCTAAACCAGTTACAAGTGGCGTTCCCCAGGGCTCAGTCCTAGGACCCTTCCTGTTCGACATATACTTCTCAGAGGTACAGGCAAGCACAGGAGGACTATGGCTGACCAAGTTTGCAGACGACTGCAAACTAGGGGCTATAATTGACTCTCCAGCCGACACAGACATCTTCCAAAAGGGTCTCACTGAGACAGATACCTGGTGTCAAAACCATGGCCTCAAGCTAAATGCCAAAAAGTGCATAGTCATCCCCTTTGGAAAAAACAAAGTACCCACAAACTACCACATAGGTTGTAGCCCACTAAATATGTAAGACGTAATAAGGGATCTGGAGACCCAAGTAGATAGTAAGCTCTCCTTTGATAATCACATTGCCAAAGTGGTTAGAAAATCCTTCTATGTGGCCCACCTAATCACAAAAGGGTTTGCATTTAGATTGAAAGAGGTCATTGGGCCCCTCTACACATCACTCATCAGACCCATCGTAGAGTACAATGCCCCATTTGGGATGTACCTTACAAGACACCTGCAACATCTATAAAGACCACAGCAGTACCTCACCAAGAGGATCACTGGCCTCAAGCAGATGCCCTATGCAGCTCGACTGAAGAAACTCCAGCTGCACTCGGTTGCATACCACCTACTCAGAGGTAATCTCTGCCTGACATACAAGGCCATGTCCAACCCAGAATTGATAGACATGCTCCACCTAAAGAAAACCATATCCCGTCAAGCCACACGCTCCAGGGATCTAAACCTCACCACAGCAATAAATAGGATGTGCTGGAGGGATAGATTCCTGTCCCAGAGACTTCCCATGCTCTGGAACAAGATTCCAGTCTACATTAGGCAGAGCTCCTCGCTAACCGTATTCAAGAGAAACCTTGACGAGTGGATGGGAAACAGAAGGTTTACCCCAGGGATAACTTTAGTGGCTCTGCTGGAAAGAGGCACAGGGAACTAATCTAAGGGGGCGGCGAAAGCCAACACATTCCAGCTAGGCTTATAAATGCCTTCGGGCAGATAGCCTAGTACCTACCTATGAACCTATGAACAAATCAAAAACAGATGTTAGCTCCCTTCTTCATCCAAGCATGAACGATCTAAGAAGAGGAGCAGCTTAGTGCTGACAGTATCATCAACACCACCAATTAAAATGGTTAAGACTTCTCCGGTTCCCAAAGTTTTGGTGGAACTGACTGGGAAACTAACTCCACCATTGGTGCTGTACGTGCCTACCTCTGCACTGACAGTTTTGGCACCCACTACTGTTTTGGACCAAGCAACCTTGGAACCTAGGAATTCTCATTTAAAGACAGGCTACATACAAAGTATTCACCATCAGTAGACCCTTTTGCAGAACGACTTCCCAGCCCCTTCTTGGAGAAACCCCACTCCCCGTTGGTCTCTTTGGTCCATTCCATCAAGATCCTCGTGGAGTCTGATACTTTGAGACTGGTGGACCAGCTCCTGGTGGTGAGGGGATTAACTACTTACACAATTCCTAGCCTATCTGTCTTTGGAATTTTACCTATCTCTACACCAGTTATTGTTCCTCCTCCAACTCCAGCTGAGGTATTGGAGTTCCCGGTGATGACAGTTCTGACTTTGACTCGGTGCCAGTCAAATCTACATCTCTAGCACCAATAACTGCTTGAACTCTTCAGTTCTGTCAGAACTGGAGACCTTCTGGGGTCACAGCTTTGTTGCTGGTTCCAGGGAGCATGGTTCCACTCCAGTGCTGTCAGAGCTGTCTAGGTTCCTTGTGGCTTCAGCACATGTTAGCTCAACACTGGCTTCGGCTTTGGAGGTGGCTACCTTGGTGCAGTATGGGATCACTGTTTCAAAGGAAACTATTTTGGTTCCTGACTCCCATTCCTCTATGGTGGGCCCACCTTCCAGGCCATGGAGAGGACCTTGTCCAGTACTGGCTTACAGTTGATACCACTTTCTTTGGACCAACAGCCCTGCACTACCCCTCACCCAGAGCTTCCTCCAGCCTCTGCCCTGGGACAGTGGGCACAGAAACCTCAAGATCCAACCATGGTGGTCATGTCCCCTTCACACGCCTCTCTGGTCCATCCCACCAAGGAGGTAACCATGAAGTGGAAGTTCAGGAGGAAGCAGAGAAGTGGGAAGGTATGGCTCAAAAATTCCCAAGGACCTTTCCATGACTCACGTGGCAACAACTCCCCCTGGGGCAGTGGGGGAAGTTACAATGGAAGACACAGTGCTTGAGGCAGAGGTGACCTGTAAAATCAGGGTTCTAAGGACTCTTTTCCTGGTAACTTCTATCACTGCTCCTGAATGGAGGCCCAACTGCCCCCTTTGGAGGCAGTTGGGGGATGATTATCCTAGCATCTACCTGCCTGGCTAAAGATAACAGTCACTCGGGTGCACAGGATTATAACCAGAGGTTACAGTATCACATTTTTTCAAAGACCCACACAGAATCCCAAATGTTCCAGTCAGTCACAGGGATGCAGCAGTCTTAGAAATTCAAAAACTGCTGGACAGAAGAATCATCTAGGCAGTCCCACCAGACCAAGTAGGATCTGGAATTTACTCAAGATTCTTTTTAGTGCCAAAGAAAATGGGTCTGGAGACTGATTCTGGGTCTCAGTGTATTGAACAAGTCAGTTAAATAAACCAAATTCTGGATGGTCACTGTTCAGTCTATACTTCCGTTCTTAAGAAAAGATGATTGGATGTCCTCAATAGATCTTTAGGATGCGTATTATTACATAAAAATGGACAAGTGATTCAGAAGATTCCTGCGCTTTCAGCTGAGAGCCAGTCATTATCAATTCAGACCCCCCCCTTTGGTCTCACCACAGCCCCCAGGATGTTCAAATGCATGGCAGTGGTAGCTGCTCACTTCAGACTGTAAAAATCTGTGTGTTTCCATACCTAGATGACTAGCTCATTACCACTCCCACCAGGCATCTACCGTTACAGGCAAGAAACTACATTTTGTTAGCTTGTTCCTCACTAGGAATCACTATAAGCTATGACAAATCCCATCTTTACAGTTCATAGGAGCAATGCTAAACACAAACACCGGCATCACATCTCTTCCTCCAGAAAGACTTCAGAGAATAAAATCGCAAGTCAGTCAGATTATTCACAGGAAAAGGGTGACTGCAAGACTACTGATGCAAACTCTAGGATCAGTGTCAGCCTCCATCACTTTAATCCCTCTTGCGAGATGTCACATGCAGATTCTTTAATGGCTCTTAGCTTCCCAGTGGTCCTTACTGAATCAACCCATGTCCCAGCTGGTAATGATCACCAATTTATGCAATCAAGACCTGAACTGGTTGCTTCATTCCAATGAAATTTTGTTAGGCAGACCCTTTGTCCTTCCTCATCCCCAAGCCATAGTGACCATGGACACGTCCTAGATGGGAGGGGCATTTTCTGGGAAAGACAGTCCAAGGCACTTGATCCCAGCTGGAGGCTAATTTACACATCAGTGTTCTAGAGATGAGGGCAATGCTCTTAGCGTTGCGAGCATTCCAAGAAACCCTTCCCTTGGGAACAATTGCAATTGAAACAGGCAACATGTCAGTAATCTGGTACATCAACAAGCAAGGGGGAACCAGATCTTACCCTTTTTTTTCAAGAAGCACTCAGGGTATGGCAATGGGTGATTTCATCTCACTGCTTTCTCACTGCAGTGCATATTCCGGGGAGCTCCAATGTGATTGCGGACAAACTGAGCAGGAGCATTCTAATGCCTCATGGGTAGTCTCTCAATCCTTTAGTGGTGGAAAAGATATTCAGCCAATGGGGCAGTCCTGTTGCAATCTCTTTGCTCCCCCCCCCAAACAACAAGTGCAGCAGTTACTTTGCCATGACCCCACCTCTGGCGAAGTCACCGAGAGATGCTGTCCTTCACGACTGGCCCCCTGGTCTTTTATATGCTTTTCCCCCAATTCCTCTCATGTCTCAGTTTCTAAAGAAAGCCAACAGGTCAAAGAACAGGATAATTCTTATTGCTCCATTCTGGCCTCAAAAGATATGGTTTCACTTTCTCATCCCATTCCCTTTCCCTCATCTAATTTGGAAGCCTTGGATTCTGGACCCAGCTCCAGACCTACTGTCCCATCCAGATGGACTAGTTCATCCAAATCTTAAAAATCTCAAGCTCACTGCATGGCTTCTCCAGTTCCAGTGACTGCCAGACATGCTGCTCTCACTTCCCCAGTTCAGTGAATTGTTCTAACCTCCCACAAACCTTCAACCAGACGATTGTACTTCAGCAAGTGACAAAAATGTTCAAAATGGGCTACAGTGCGTAACCTCGATCCATATTCTGCACCAGTCAATAAGGTCCTGGAGTTTTTTACATTGCTTTTCGAAGCAGGAGCATCTTCCTCGACTATACGAGTACATCTAGCTGCAATTTCAAACTTTTATAATGGTCTAAATAAGACAACGCTAATGTCCCCCAAACTTTGTAAAACTTTTCTGAAAGGAATTTTAATGCACAGATCACCATGCAAAGACTTTTCTGCACCTTGGAACTGAATCTGGTACTTCAGTCTGTAATTAATTCCCCATTTGAACCATCTGGAACAATGCACAAATTGCGATTTGAAGTGTTTATTCTGGAAAACCTTATTTCTGATTGCTATTACTTCTGCCAGGACGACATCTGAGCTACAAGTCTTATCTTGCAAACCTCCTTACCTAATTTTCATAAAGACAGAGTCTCCTTGCTAACAAATCCTGCTTTTCTACCAAAGATAGTGTCTGAAACCAATATCAACCAGACTATACAACTTCCAGTTTTCTTCCACAACTTCTCAAACAAGGGTGAATATTGTTTGCATTTACTAGATGTGCATAGACAATTGCATTTTTACCTTCACAGAACAAAGGAAATCAGAAAATCTGATCAGTTGTTTGTTTCCTTCTCTTCTGATATTATGGGCAAACCAGTTTCTGAAGTTAGTCTGGCTAAATGGCTTAAGGGCTGTATAATTTTTGTTTATAACAAAAGGAAAGCACAGCTACCAGGACCTGTTAAAGTACATTCAACAAGGGCAGTAGCCAGTGCTGCAGTCTTTCATCCAGAGCTTCTATAGATGATATATGTGCAGCGGCTACCTGGGCATCCCTGCATACCTTTGTTAGTCATTACAAGCTGGAGCCGGTGTTTAGGGGACAAGCATTATTTGGCTCAACGGTGCACAGGAATATTTTTCTGTGAGACCTCCCAAGATTTAAGTAGCTGGGGACTACAGTCAAGGATTAAGTGAAGATTGACAACATCAGATAAAGAAGTCTCACCATAACGATCCATCTGTGTTGTCAATCTTCATTAATCCTTGACATCCCCACCCTCCTTTCCCTGGCCTTTCAGTCCTTGGTGGAACGGATATCTCCCAAAAGATTAGTTTTCCTTTTTAGGAATACAGATTTGGTCTCTGGTCTATTTCCTGTCTGTCACTATTTTATGCAAACTCAATCTGAGGTAATCCAGTGAGGAGCATTATGGGTAAAGCTGAGCTCAAGAGCTTTAGGAGGATGGTAGCTGGAATAACGTCCGAGTTGGTTCCAAGATACAGAACCAAACCACACAGTCAAGGATTGGTGAAGATCAATAACACAGATGGGAATGTTATGGTAAGGCATAACTTCTTTTTTTCTTGATGTGTCTCATGAACCTGACATAAATAATAACATCAGTACCACTCTATATCACAAAGAGTGCAAAAGGAATAATTTATTGGCTTGCGGTAGTATGCCTCCTCAACATGCATACAATAATATATTGAAAGGACGATGCTAAGAAGCTCCAGATTGCACACAAGGAAATAAGACTTTTTGACATCTAATGAGGTCGTGGGACAGCAGTTTATACAAAAAGGATATAAAAAGAAAGAAGTTAATAAACACATGCAAGAAGTCAAAATGCTAAGAAACACACAAGGCAGGCCATTTTTTTCAGATAAAACTGAAGGTGTTACTCCAGCTGAGATCAACAATGAGGACAGTTCACAAAGTATAAGCATAGTCCTCACTTATTCCAGTAATATTCGTTATGTATGTGATGCCATAAAAAGTGATGCAACTATAAAAGGGCTTGTGGGAGATACTCCAGCCTTTTGTTTCAAGAATAGTAAGAATCTCAAACATTTATTATGCCAAGTGTCACAAAATAAAGGATGTTATGTTGTCCTATCTCACCTACATTCTTATTGGTTGGGTTCATACACTAGCTGGAAGCCTTCAACTTGGCTTGTGGCAGAAGCGGTATCCCATCAGGCAATGGTGAAGTCCCCAGATCTCGTTTGCCGCTTTATGAGTTCGGATGTCCTTTCTTCTTGGCCATGGCTGAGTATTTCTTTCTGATCTATCTATAAGATTTAGCTTAAAAATTTAGTTTAAAAAATTTAGCTTTATTCATTATTCGGCGTGTTCTTAGGTAGTTTTGTGTGTTATTAGCTTGTTCTGTGTGTGGTGGTAATTTCTTTTGGCCGTCGTGTTTTCCACAAGGCCAGTGTGTATCCCATCGCAATGTTTTTCTTATTGAATGATTTTATCACCTTTGTAGTGGTGTGTGTTAATATTTAGCTAGCTTGTTTTAATTAGAGAGTGGCTGCCTGTTTTTTTCTTAAGGGCTAGTGTGCGTGAGTTCCCGTATCCTGTTGTAGTTAGTTAGGTCCATTTTAGTTAGAGAACCTGCTCCTTTGCAGTGTTTTTGTAGTGTATTTGTATTATATTATTATATTATTATTATTTTTATTATTATTAGTGTGCAGTGTGGTTTTATATTTTTATATTTACAGTAGTTACAGTGTTAGTCTTTTCTCGCCATGTCTAAAGACTCCAGAGAAAAGGAACACAAGCCTTCCGGCTTTAAGAAATGCCAGAAATGTGCCCAAAAGATGTCGATAACAGACGGACATAGTGTATGTGTGTATTGTTTATGAGCAATTAATTTGCAAGAGAATTGCTCCTTTTGTCATGCTTTTAGTGCTAGAGTGTTACAGGAGAGGAAACACAAATTAGTAGCCAGAGGTTTACTAAAACCATCCTTTGAAGAGGCTCTTCAAAGTTCTTCCTCATCCTCCTCTTCCAGATCACATTCTTCTAAGGAAAAACCTTCCAAAAGGCCATCACCAGCCTCCTCAGCTTAGTCACAACCTCCTGAGAAGCAGTCAAAGGTGGCCAAGACTCCGATCTCCTCGGCTCCATTGCATTCAGAACTGATGGAGGTCATTGAAATTGATCCACCAAGTTCCTTGGCTCCAAGAACTTCGGGGCTGAAGGAAACTATTTCTGGGAGCCGGTCCATTGACCTTCCATCAGTCTCCCCCACCTTAAGATCCCCTATCCTTCAAGGATCGCGTTCACCTACCCTATCCTCCAGATCCTCTAGAACCTTATCCGATGATGATGTGAAGAGGGTGGTGCGCAGACTTTTGAAGTTGCCGGCACTGACTAATTGTTTTCGGCTCCAACCCAGCTGGTCTTGGAGCCATCAAAGGCTGATACATCCATTTCTATTCCTCCTCCAAGCCAATCTGGATCTTCGGAGCCAGAGTGCTGAGTACCGCTTGCTGTGGACCTTTCAGTTCCAAGACATCTCTGGATCTTCCGGAACCGACTTCTGCTCCGACACTCTCAGTGCCATCCGTAATGTAGTGTCTAGGAGCTGAAGTTCTCCAGCCGCCCCTGAGGGGGATGCTCAGACCCGAGATTCTTCGGTTCTGAGTTTACCTCTTGGTGCATCGGCTCGGTTGAGCTCGGCCCCTACATCGGCTTCTGAGCCGATCTCCCTGGGGCCGGGGATTTCCTCTGCTTCTTCGGAACTGGGGGTTTCCTCAGAGCCAGTAGGTTCGGGTTTTGAGCTGATAAGGAGTGTGCTGTCCCCTCCAACAGCTGTGCATAGGGATACTCGCATTCCTCCCCCTAAAGCTCTTGCTACTGTCTCGGCACCATCCCCTCCATCGGACAGCAGAGATTCAGAGCCTCAGGGTCCCCCACTGGGTGAACCCCTCTCTTCCGAGGCCTCCCCAGAATACCCTTCTGAGGAGCCTCCTCAGAAGAGAACTTGCAAGAGGAAGCATGTAGACTCCCCTGATGAGTCTGTCACCTCGGATACTGACCTCGATGAGTCAGAAGGGTCCCCACGGTCGTTCTCTGAAGATGTCTCATTTGCAGATATCCTAGAGATTCTAAAACAGAGAGGCAGCTGGAATCCCATCACCCCTTCTGATGAGGAGTCGGTGTACCTGACGGCTTTTGGATCTCAACCTTCAGCCTCCTGGGTGTCTCCACCTTTCAATGAGCCAATAGACGTAGTCAGTCAAAAGTCGTGGGAGTCACCTGACACAATGGAACCAGTCCCTCAGAGGCCAAACAAGTCCCCCACTGGAAAGGAATTTTTAACTAAAGGTGTACCAGTTGATGCTATGGTGGTGGCAGCAGCCACCAAGAAGGACCTTTCTGAGATGTCCTCATCTGTTCATCCTCTGAACAAAGATTCTCGAATGATGGACAGATACAGGAAGTGTGTCTTTTCTTCAGTAACTTTTACACTCCAATCGCTGAACTACCTCAGATATTTTACTAGGCTACAAAGAGATCTCCTGAAAGAACTAGGAGATACTCTACAAGGTTCATTGGCTGCGGGGGTGACAGAGAAAGTCACCTCCCAACTATCTACCTTAAATTCCGTGGTTAACTCCTCCATGAGGCTCATATCTTATGCAGCAGATGGTGCGAGTAGAGCAGCGGGTTCAGGAGTTTCCCTTAGGAGGCACTCCTGTATGTGTAATTTTGCAGAACCTTTTAAGTCTACCTTTACCAATGCCCCCTTTGATGGTTCCTCACTTTTTGGACCAAAAGTCAAAGATACACTCACCAGATGCAAGCAGGAAGGGAGAACTCTCTCTGCCATTGGAGTGCATTTTTCTGTTCCTTCTAGACCTTATCCCAAAGGTCAGAGGTGTGGAAAAATGTGATTCAAAAGATCCCAGGGAGTTTTTCAGGACGCACGAGGTGAATCCTCCCTCAGGGGCAGAGGGTGAGGCAGTGATGGTAGACGCCGTCCTAGAGGCAGAGGGCATCCACAGAACCAGGGTGACCATGATTCCTTTCGTGGATGCCCCTACCAGCGCTCCTGAAAGGGGGCTTGTCTACTCCACTCTGGAAGCAGTCGGGGGTCATTTAGCTTTGTACCTGGAAGCCTGGCAAAACATCACAAAAGACAAATGGGTAATATATCCAGAAATATTCCATTCCCTTTTGTCACCCTCCTCCACACATCAAAACTATCCCAGATGTTCCACCCAGTCTAAGGGAACAAGTAACTATAGAAATTCAAAAGTTGCTAGCAAAAAGAGTCATCCAAGAAGTCCTCGCAGACCAAATAGGATTCGGAACTTACTCTAGATTCTTTTTAGTGCCAAAAAGAACAGGGGACTGGAGACATATATTGGATCTCAGCAAGTTGAACGAATCTGTCAAAAAGTCAAAGTTCCAAATGGTGACACTGCAGTCAATACTTCCCTTTTTAGGGAAAGACAATTGGATGTGCTCAATAGATCTCCAAGATGCACACTACCACATAAAAATGGACAGAGCATCAAGGAGTCATTTATGCTTCCGGCTGGGAGCCAGTCATTATCAGTTCCGAGCTCGGCCCTTTGGACTCACTACAGCCCTAGTGTGTTCACCAAATGCATGACAGTAGTGACGGCTCACTTGAGGTGCCTGGGATTCTGTGTGTTTCCATACCTGGACAACTGGCTCCTGTCTGCCACCACCAAGCATCCACTTCAACAAGCCAGGGATGTAACTTTACAGACATGTGTTCGATTAGGCATTGCAGTCAATTTGCAAAAATCTGCTTTGTTGCCCTGTCAGCTTGTTACCTTCATAGGCACAGAATTAGACACTGTTTCAATGATGGCTCATCTTCCACCTGACAGAGTTTCTGCCCTTAGGCAACAAATATTGTATCTTCTCACCAAGAACAAAGTCAAGGCGAAGGTAATCTTAAAACTTCTGGGAACTGTGGCTTCAACCATAATTCTAGTGCCCCTCACCAGGATGCACATGGGAATCCTTCAATGGCTTGTGTTTTCTCAATGGTCTCTACAACAACTCCCTATGTCTCACCTAGTCAGAATCATGGAGTCATGCAAAAAGGATTTACAATGGTGGATTCAATCCAATCAGGTTACAATTGGGAGACCATTTGTTCCTCAACAACCTGTTGCTACAGTGACCACAGACGCTTCCCAGATAGGGTGGAGAGGCATTATCTGGGAAAGACAGTCCAAGGAGTATGGCAAGATCACGAGGCCAATCTGCGTATCAGTGTTTTAGGGATGAGAGCAGTGCTTCTGACATTGCAGGCACTTCACGACTCTCTTCCTCTAGGGATGATTGCAATCCAGTCGGACAACATGTTGGTTGTATGGTACTTGAATAAACTGGGGGGAACCACATCATACCCACTTTGTTGAAAAGCCATCAGAGTTTGGCAATGGGCAATATCTTCCCAATGCTTTCTTGTAGCAATGCACATCCCAGGGAGATCCAGCGTGATAGCAGACAAGCTGAGCAGGGCAATTCTATTGCCACACGAGTGGTCTCTAAACCAGAGAATTATGGAAGAGTTTTTCCGCAAATGGGGCCAACCTTGCTGCGATCTTTTTACCACTGCCATGAATGCCAAATGCAGCAGTTACTTTGTCCTCACCCCCCCCCCCCCCGGGTGAGACACCGAGAGATTTACTTGTTCACAGTTGGCCCTTGGGACTTCTTTATGCTTTTTCCCCATTTCCACTCATACCAAATGTATCTAGAAAGCAAAATCATTGGGAAGCAGGCTTATACTCATTGCCCCATTTTGGACTCAGCAGATTTGTTTTCCCTTCCTATGGCCTCATCTGCAGGAGAAGCCCTGGATTCTGGGCCCAGTTCTAGACCTTCTGACCCATTTGTCTGGGATACTTCATCCTTCTCTTCACACCCTAAAATTGACAGCATGGCTGTTCCACTTCCAAATTTAATCATGCTTCAAGATTTCACCCCAGCAGTTAAACACATTTTGATATCCTCTCATACGGCTTCCACTAGAAAACTATATAACAGTAAATGAAAGAGGTTTTCATACTGGGCACAATCTAAAAGCAAAAAAGTATGAAGAATATACTTTTAGTAGTAGTAGTAACTTCAGCAAGGAGAGTATCAGAGTTGTAAGCACTATCTATCAAGCCACCATATTTGATTGTTCTTAAAGATAGGGTATCATTAAGAACTAACCGTTGTTTTGTGCCTAAGGTTTGCTCTCAGTTCAATCTCAACCAGTCTATTGAGCTACCAGTCTTTTTTCCCAACCATAGCAACAAAGCAGAATACAGACTTCATCAGCTGAATGTACAAAGACAGCTCATATTTTATCTCCATAGAACCAAAGACTTCAGGAAGTCAGACCAATTATTTCACTCCTTTTCTGAATCAAAAAAGGGCAATCCAGTTTCAAAGGTAACACTTTCAAATTGGCTTTCAAATTGCATCACCTTTATTTACACTTCATATCATAGGACTTTACCTTTCAAAATTAAAGGTCACTCAACCAGATCATTGGCCACTTCCTCTGCTTAAAAGACCAGGATGCCAATCGACAGAATTTGTGCTGCTGCTTCGTGGGCTAACCCCCATATGTTCATTACTCATTACAAAGTAGATTTGGCCTCCAGGGACAGGGCTTCCTTTGGTTCCACTGGATTCAAAGGTGTACCCCCTTGAGCCTCCCTGGAAAAGGTGCTAGGGAAACTGTCCCAACCAGTAAGAATGTAGGTGAGATAGGACAACATATAGGACAACATAACATAAAGACATTATGTACTCACCATAACGTTCCATGTTTGTTGTCCATCTCGCCATTCATTCTTACGTCCCTCCCACCTTCCCCCAACCAAAGCTTTCTCTTGTTGAGATCTTTTGACTATTCCTTTGTGTTTCCTGTACCTGATATTATGGCTTTTTTCACTACTGTTATTAGATAACAGCAAACTAGATCTGGGGATTTCACCACTGCCTGATGGGATACTGCTTCTGCCATGAGCCAAGTTGAAGGCTTCAAGCTAGTGTATTCGGCCGAGTTGGAGCCGAGGATCAGCTCCGAATCCAACCAGTAAGAATGAATGGCGAGAAGGACAACAAACATTGAACGTTATGGTGAGTACATAACTTCTTTTTTTATTTACTCCAACAGAGCGGGCACAAATCCCTGTAGAAATTGCACCAGTTGCAAATACATCTCTAAAACACAACAGTTTGTTCATCCAGTTACTGACAAATGTTATCAATTACAGACATATGCTGACTGTAAGACAAATAACGTGGTTTACATTGCCTGCTGTCAACAGTGCAAATGTAAGCCCATCCTGAGAAGGCATAGGCTGAATCATTGATTATGCCTGGCTGTGAATTTCTTTTAAAATACCTCTACTATCAATGAGTGAATTTGATCTGATGAAAGGTATTGAATATACTCAAAAGTGCTTATATCTTTTTTATTGTGATGAATTTTGATTTTTTTATTAAAGAACTACATTTTATGGTTCACACTGTGTTGGTTGTACTACTTTGTATTTGTTGCTATACGTAGATATGTATGTATATATATATATATATATATATATATATATATATATATATATATATGTGTGTGTGTGTGTGTGTGTGTGTGCATTTTGTTTCTAGCTAATAACAATAATATTTGAATCTGTCCTTTGTCCCACATCACTTAAGGTTTTGTCCAAATTTCTTGGGCTGGTGGATTGAGAGGTGTGGCTTCCCTTTTTTCTTTTGGGAGATGTGGCAGCTCAGCTGAGTACTCTGTGTTTTAGGCTGTATGGGCAGGGAAAGGGTGCAGACTTCCCTGTATCGTTTGGGTAGATGATATGTTTTCGCAAGTCTGCATGGGCATAGAAGTTTGGATGATCATTCTGTCCTGGCTCCATGGAGTTGTTCTCTGGGACTGCTTTCCTCTTCTGACCTGGGATGCATTTTTGCCTTGGGTGCTCACATCAGACCCAGAGTTGCAGCCACCCACACAGATTCTTTCTGCTTTCCCTTCTTTTAGGATGAGCTTGAGATTCAAGGGCATTGGGTTGGTCAGTCCCAATCTTCCAGGACCTATCATGTCTACACAGGAACCCCTACCATGAAGCCCATTTTTCCCTCCCTTGTGCTAGGGTTCTGCAGTGGACCCTTCCCTACCCTTTTGAGGGCATCCAGCTTCTCGCAGGGAAGGAGATCTTTCTCCCTGGTCTGTCCCTTTCTCTTTTATTTTCAGTGGCCATGGCTTGCTTTACACTGGAGTGACCATTCCCTTGTCCTCTTTTGGGGTGTAGCTGCCCTGCTAGATACTATTGTAGTGAACAGTGTCACTATATGGGAATAGATGACCAATTTCCCTTGCCGTTCCCCTCAGTACACTCTGGATGGGGTACAATTTTGGATTATGCGACCTTACTTTGGACATTCCCTCAATGAAGTTATTTACTGCCCTCTCTAGTTCAAAAGAATGTACTCCAAACATCTCCAGGTTTTACAATACCTCAATAAAATAGGCAAGTGTTCCTGACTCATCTGCATTTTCCACTAAAAATCAATCGCCACCTATTGAGGACACCCTACTTCGTTTTCTGCACAGCCCCCAGGGTTTCTACCTAATGGTGGGTAGTTATGCCAGCTCACAGTACACCAAAGCTCTTCAGTGGTTTCCCTGTTCAACTGGTTGACTTCTTTCTGCCCCAAATAGACATCAACCTCTACAGGCCATCATTTACTAGTTTGTATATCCATAAACACCGGGACTTACAGAAAATCTGGCCTAGTTAAAACTTATTCTATATAGAATGGAGTTTTTTCATGGGAACTTACTTGCGTACTCAACTCAGGGTTGCCAGACGTACCTATCTGAGTGGGATTGTCCCGGGATCAGCAACCCAATCCCGAGTCCCACACTGCCAGTTTAAATCCTGGTGAAATAGCCCTCTGCCTTTTTTTTTTTTTTTGATTGGCCCGTATGCTGGCATACAGGCCAATCAAAAATTTTTTTTTTTTATTTTTTTTTTTTTTTTTGGTCCTCACTTTGTCCCTACCCGGCCAGTCGGAAATCTGGCAACCCTGCTCCACACTGTACGTCTTGGTCAGTGAGACTACCATTGTTAGCCACTGAGTCAAAGTCTATTTTCCATATTCTATCTATTCTAAAGAGGATTTACATGACAATCCCTTAATAAAGTCGGAGGTACAGTGGTCTATTTTCACCAGACTTTTTTTTCCCCCAAAATATACACCCCAATTCACAAACACTGTATTTCTTGATGAATCCAGTCAAATGACAATTTTTGGGACAAACTGTCCTCTTTTTCTGCAGTATTCACAGACAGTTTCCAACTATGGTGGGAGTACATATCAAATAAAGCATGGTCCAGCCACGTGATCTGCTGTCGAAGACTAAAATTACTTGTCATTGTCTCCCACATGAAAACGAGTGGTAAATACTAAAGGAGACCTAGGTCTTTTCAGGAAAGGGGGAGGCACCCTAGAGGACACTGAATATGCTGACAGTGAATAACGTGTCCTTGCCAAAGTTATGTTGAAGGTCCAGTAACAGTTGGATCCGACTGAGATTACTGCTCTTCACAATGAACCAAGACCCCCCCCTGGAGTGTTTACCTAACTGTGAGTGGTTGTGGGTATTTGTTAGAACTAATAACTTGCCAGCTATCCTCTCTTATTTCAGTGGCTTTTTTCTCACTGCCCCCTAGATAGCAACCTTTACCACACAGGGTTTTTCCTTGTTTTCACATATGACATATGCGGTGAATCCACCATCTTTAACCTTTGAAAGTATGACAGGTTCTTCCAACTGATTAATCAATTTAATGGAGCAAGGTTGATCACCCCTTTTAAAATACACCCAAATTTACAAAGTTATGTTCGTTGTTCCATCCGCAAAGAACAATTTGTTCCTTCCCTATTCTATTACTTACAGTATCCGCGGACGCTGGCTCCCTTCTGGCATTGTCAGGTATGATCTCTCTCCATTTTTCCTTTTCCTAGTTCCAAATGAAACGTTCTTCAGATATTTGGGAGCTCAGGCTGGATCTCCCCTATCTCAGCCAGCAGAGTTCAAACATTCCTTCCATACCTTCTACCTAACTGTACAGTTTCACCATGTCCTAAGATGGTACTATGCACAGACTGTCTTCCCTGTTCGTGGCATTATTAACCTTCCCAGAAAAGTTTCTACTGAAGAGGCATATAGAAACTAATGGGAAACATTATCCATATAGGCTTCAAATATAACATTCGCCTTTTATCATCTACTGCTTCTGTCTTTCTCCCCTTTCCTACTAACCCCCTTTTAAGAAAAAAGGCAATCCCTTCTTTCCTGCTATTAAACTTTACTTAGTACCTATAGTAATCCCTTTCTTTCCTTAAAAACGTCTTGCTGCTTAGATCTGCCATGAGAACCCCCTCTTCTTTTCTGGATCCCATGGTTTTGTTCCTTCACCTACATGGAAACCCTTGAATCAGCACACTATTGGGTTATGTGATTTTTCATCTTGGAAATCCTTTTCCTTGACAACTATAATGTTTGCAAACAAATCTTTCTATGCTATAGGCTTCATTTACCAAATCCACCTTACATTTCTTTATTAAAAGTAGGTTATCCCTTTGGACCATTCACTCCTTAGTAATCAAAGTAGATACACAGGTGAACTTTAATCATCCATGTAATTGTCAATTATTGTTCTGAATTTCCCTTTTAATGGATAACAAAATTATATTCTTTTTTTCTAGGAGTAAACAGTACAAGAAATCTAACCAGATGTTTATATTCCTTTTTCATCTAACTGCTTAGGTTAAGAAGTTTTCAGGATTACACTGACCATATAGATTACTATCTGAGTTTCATTCATTTTCTTTCCCATACTGGCTTCTAATTGTCTTATCCCCTGGAGTCCATTTAATCGGATACATGGCTTCCTTATCCACTTTTCATCTAGAGTTTATATCAATGCTGTCTGTACTGCAGTCATTTAGTCTAAAACTTCTATTTTGTGACACATTATAAATTGGGCTTTGTTTCCAAACAAAGCTTTTTTTGTTTCAATCGTGCTTAAATATATCCTACTTTGAAAGCCTCCCAAGAGCTAGGTTGCTGGGGATTCTGACCTACAGGTGAAGAAGAATGAAATAGACAAGCCCCAGGATTCATGAAGCTTGCGCCAGGCGCGTAGGCGGTATAATGCCACATATGGCCGCCGAGCGATTCAGGTACGATCCAATTCCAAGTGCACTACCGGCGTACGCCAGATCTGCGCAGCCCTCGGCTTAGGTATGTTAATCACCCCATGCACAGTGCCGCACCATGCAAATGAAGGTACATAGCAAT
This sequence comes from Protopterus annectens, assembly GCF_019279795.1. NCBI lineage: Eukaryota > Metazoa > Chordata > Ceratodontiformes > Protopteridae > Protopterus > Protopterus annectens. The sequence goes on along the minus strand of NC_056743.1, from coordinate 1,610,596,545 downwards.
TCATGAAGTGGTGCAGGTGTAGCGTAAGCCCACAGAAATGTAAACCAAAAAACACGGTTTACATTTTTCCAAACAGAACATCGGAGCTATGAAAGCGGACCAGACTCATGTATTACAAAGTTAACATATGCCAATGGCTAAATATACAGCCAATGGCATAAGAAAAGATGCACAACACCTAAAAAACAACATTTAATGTCATGTCCACAGTAACGCAAAGTACAACCGCAGGGCATGTGTGTGCAAATGGGAACACAAAGAAAATATATACAAATGTCATAAAATCGCAATGTAATACAAATCATGATTTCACCATAATACTCAATGGTATGCATGGTACACCACAACCAAGCTGCAAGGGTTGCTAAGGGTCTGTGACAGTGTTCGGCGTAGTAACTAGGAATTAGTAGTCAATGCCATGCAAATGAGGCAGGTAATAGTGAATCGCAAACGTCCCGCCGGACTAAGGATGTACCATATGGCGCAGCGCTACAACACCAAGGAGTGGTTTAGAGGTATATATGACATCAGCAGTGGGATGTGCCACCATAGCTGTAAGCACATTGGAGCAATGCAAATCCAGCCTGGCCATTGCTAAGCAAAGCCGCAGGACAGGGGTGGGGAGGTAGGTATAGCATCGTTTAGCTGAGAGCACATATGGTGCCCGAAAGCACATGTGTCTGAGGATGGCGTGCGAAACCCGGTGGCGGACGCGTGCGCGCAGAGCTCAAACAGGAAGGTCAGGGGAAGAAAATAAGGAAATGCCACAGTAGGGTAATTGGAGTACAAGTGAACAATTAACATCTATTAACTCACAGTGGGCAATCGACGGCAGCTGACAAGTCTGCTCACAGAAACCTGCAAAATAGGCTAGGGGAGGTGTTGGATTGCAAAGAAAAGAGAACTGTCATAGCAGAGCAAAGCAAACCTGCAGTAGACCGGCCATAGAACACATTACGCAAGATAAGCTAGGTTTAGGAAAGTACAAATGAAAGCAGGCTGCTGGATGCATGCCAGAAAATGGGAGGTGAAACGTTAAGAAATGTAAAGGGAAGGGCAAGAGGTAATCCACGGCAGCCAAATGTAATTCAACACCAAAGGCACCACAATAGTAGTTCCTGTCGTAAAACACATAAGATACCCTGTAGCTACGATCGTACATACACACCCTATGACATCATCAGTGTTCACAGCACAATAGTATAAAGTGTGAAAGCACCTCACACACACCTGTGTATTCCCAAACACTGCACCATAGGTGTAAACAGATGGGGAACTTTTACAATGTACATGTTGGGAGCTGCCATAGCTGTGATTCATCACCATGTGTTAGTGACTGAAGGTGTTGTGGAGGATGATGCTGACAACCACCGCAGGCCCTGGAGGAGGAGAAGAGTGTTCAGACCAAGGGTAACCTACCAGGGGCTACATGATCTGGAGATAGTAGAGAGTTACAGGGTGGACAGGGACATCTTACAGCAAATAGTTGAGCTGTGCCGGCCACGCCTGAGAACCAGAAACAACAGAGAGGAACCCATCCCAGTGGACACAAAGGTATGTGTAAGCTTGCGAATACTAGCCATAGGTACCTTTCAAAGGCCAACTGGAGATATAATGGGGATCTCACAGGCATCAGCATCCAGGGTACTACACCAGTTCCTGGATGCCATGTTACCACATGCCAATGAGCATATATACTTCCCCCGAACTCAGGTGGAGTTGGCCAGCAATATGCATCTGTTCCAACATGTGGCACACTACCTGGAGGTACTGGGTGCGATAGACTGCACGCACATACATATCAAGTCACCACCCGGTGAGCATGGTAGGTGCTACATAAACCGCAAGGGATACCACTCCATCAACTGCCAGGTCATGTGCAATGCCCAGGGCATTATCATGGATGTGTGCGCTGGCAGCCCTGGAAGCTACCATGACTCCCACATCTGGCATGCCTCACAGCTGTATCAGGTATTTGTCAGGGGGGACATCCCACATGGCCACCTTGTGGGGGATGCTGGCTATGCACTGGAGCCGTGGATGATGTCTCCCATCAGAAATGCACACACACCCATGCAAGAACGCCATAATGAGGCACATGCACAAACCAGAATCATCATAGAGCGTGTGTTTGGGATGCTGAAATCACGGTTCCGTTTCTTGGACATATCTGGTGGAGCCTTGCAGTACTCTCCAGGCACGTGTGCCCACATCTTCATAGTATGTGCCATGCTACATAATATGATCCTGCGGAAACAGCTGCAGCAGGGACATAATGGTGAAGGTCCTCACAGCCCACCGCAATTGCCAAGGCCATCACAGGCACAGAGGGATTCAGACCACGAACACCCTGTGCCAGCCCCAGTAGGCAGATGAAGGCATGCCCAATATGCCTATGCCTTGGCAAAGAGGGAACGTATAGCACATACTCTGACAGTGTAGGCCCCTACGGACTGACACACCTCTCCACCTGCACACACAGTAAAATGGATGGCACACACACACACACGACCACCTGTAAATTGTAATGTATAGGTGGCCTACTGTGTGAATCCTACACAGGCAGCCCTCAACCATTGCACACACAACAGCTATTGGAACAAGGAATGTCAACACATGAACAGTACACACACCTATCAGCATATGTTGGTACTGTATGTATAGGTTCCTAGGTACATTGGTAGGTACACGCCCGATTGTCAGAGGCCATTCATCAATCGAGGCAAACAGTGTCTGCTGTCGCCACCACATCGAGTAACCAACTGACCCTCAGTGGAGCAGAGACAATTGCGGGATCCATGTGTGTAATCACTGTTCCCCATACACTCTGCATGGATTCCCTGGTGTGTTAATGAGGGGCTCCATACAATGTAATCATGGATGTAGTGGCAAAGCATGGGGTGTACCCATGACAGGTATCTGTCACCCCAGCATGCTCCACCTATGGTTGTGTGAAGGTGTAGCACATTATAGTGTGTGGCTCACTGTGACATACATTCCCAATGCTGGGGCACATCCATTAAACATCACTTGGACATACCATTAATAGGCCTCATCCATATCTAAACTAACTGAGTTACCCATTTGATTGCAGTATGGAGTAACAGCCGTAGTACAGTCCACATACAAAATGCCATAACATGTGTACAAATCCCAGATGCCCAAGTGGTAAATGCACTGACTGTCGTGCATGTTCCCGGTACCACGTCCTGCAAGGGACATTACGTAATCCCAAAGGCACGAATAATGGATGGTGGATGCAGGTCATCAGATCAGGTTTAGCACATGTTAGCAGGAATATGCGTTGCCCAGTGCTGGTAAGCGTCGTTTAAACATGACTATACGGATATGCGTGAAACAGGGCTAAGCTTCTCTGAATATTGTGCAGATCACAGTCAATGATGTCCAGAACAGGTGAAACTAGCATTATTCACCCCTGTACTAATAGTGCCTGCTCTGAAGGGTAAAACGACCACTGCCAGGAGTAGAACATGCAATCATGTACACAATCACCTAACACTAAGCTACCCAAGATGTACCAACGGCAGGTGTGTAATGTGACAGGTTCAAACACAAACGTGCGGAGTCCAGGAAACAGTATACACCGACATGTACACAATGAAAGGTGTATTCTCACTCTCTCTCTCATCTATATATATATATATATATATATATATATATATATATATATATATATATATATATACATATATATAATAGAGATAGAAAGGGAGATAGAGAGATATATGTTGATATATACGGATTCACCTATATCTGCAAATATATAGATAGGTCAACGACATGTACACAACCATGGAGGTAGAAATAAATAGGATGCTGCCAACTATGGAATGTGTCACATACCGACACGCGTAATCACGAGGCTTAAAGACCGAAAGAACACAGTACCGGAACACTGGAACCGCGTGTAATATTATCACGATATTAAGGGACATTTAGTTATCGCTGCCGGTGTTGCGGTCCACGTAGGTACTGTGTTCAACTGTGTTTGTGATTGCTGTAGTCTGTGTATCTGTGTGTTGAGGGTGCCATGTGCATTTCCGTGGGACTGTAATGTGTGTGTGTGTGTGTTTGCATCATGTGTCTGTTAGTGCTAACTCGGAGGTAGATCAGTACGGTAGGTGTGGTCATAGCTGGCCGTAGGCATACGGTACCACCTGTCCCACTTTAAGAGGGACAGCCCCTCCCTGGGCGGTTGTGTCCTGACAAAAAATATTAAAAAGGGCAAATGTCCGAGATTGTAGGACATAATTATGTCCCATATATTATGTAATAGTTGCATTAAATAGTTATGCCTGTATCTACAAAACGTAAACGTTACATGAAACATGATAAGTAGCTAAAGTGCTACAAGAATAAGTATGTATTCAGGATAAAAGTATGTTCTATCCTGTGTACTGACCGTGGGTATGTGTCGGCCTGTAAACACCGATGTGTGTCCTGCAAATGTCCCACTATGGCCATTTGAAAAGGTGGCAACCCATGCCAAAGAGGCTCAGTCACCAACACAACTGTAATGAGTGCAAATATCTGTGACAGAAATACACGAGACAGCTGTCATTTAGTAACATTCCTTTACATATCGCTGTATTTCCTGAGGTATGGAAGTATCAACCTCACCTGCATACTATATAGAAACCAATTAACAATGGCTCAATGTATAAGCCCGTAACAACCATAGTTCAGTCTACTAAGTGATAGGTCTTCAATTAGGGAAGGAGCCCACACATATATATGGAATATGTAGAAATGCAGTCCCCACAAACCTGTATATTCTATGTACACCCACCTACATCTCCCCCACACCCGAAACAATTGCAATACAGACTGTAATAACATCACAAACATCCACTCACTCAATTACATCTGCAGAAGTGTTAACATACCTTGTGAGAGACACATTTGTAAAGGCACCATGTGAAATCGTAGCTGTTGTATAATGGAACAGATGGCAATGTTACAGGATTTGTTTGCAATAGTCCCTTATCAGACGGTTGAGATGACAGGTACACTCACATGTAGAACCACATACTCTAGCCATCACACACAATCCACGGGGGACATGAATTCAAAATATCCATGTCTCTACAAATAGCAGTTGCAAGTCCTCACAACAAAACACATACAGGCCGTCTCCCCGAAGGTAGGGCAAAAGGGCAACACCCAAGTGGAGAATTAAATTATACCCCACTGTTGCCACTTAATTGGCGATTGGAGTAGCTGCACAGCTGATGTGCATGTAATAATTTACTCAGGAACACCAATTGGCGGCAGGAAACCACATGTTACAGGTATCGACGTATATAAGGATGACTTGCCATACATTCAAACCATATGCTCATACCATAGAACCGTTTAAACAGTAAAGGTGTAAGAGAGATATTTACGAAGATTTGGAACGCTAACAAGGTATGTAGAACACTCAGTATGTTAGTGTACGTAGAGCCTGTTTTGTATTAATTAAAAGTGTATGCAATGCATAAAGTGGGAAAAGGTATTCTGTAGTGATGTCTTGTTGAGCATAGCAACGCTTGTAGAAATTGTGTGTCCTGCTGTGGGCCACAAGGTAAACATCACATACACCACAAGGGATGTTACATGAGGGCTTTAAACAGAACAATTCCACATCACCCACCATCAGTGGTAGGGTATGTCCAACAAGTACGTGCCATAGCAGGGGATAGTATATGTTGATATACTGTCACAGTAGGCATGTGTATGGGCATATAACAACAATAACATGCCTAAGGTGGTCCTGCTGTGCAAGTATGCTTTGCATTATGGGATAATGTGTAAAATATGTGTAATGTACAGTATTGTAGGTAGATATGTCAGATATTCTACACAGCACAACTGTTATATCATGCAAACAAAAGGTTTAGTCTATTGGCATGTACGATACACAATAACAGGATACATATGGCTTGTAGTCACGGGACACTGTAACAGCATGATAGCTAATCGAAATGGAAGAGCTACTCAATTAACCATGCACAAAGGACATGTAATAGCTTCACAGGTACATAGTGAGGTACTATGCTGTCTGGCAAGTCTATGTGTAAGCCCAACTACAGTGTTTACACCGGCAGCACCTCTCTAGGGTAGTGTCCTGTCTGTGAACAGCAGAGCCATGTGTTACCTGACACCTCTATACAGTACAGCCACTGTAGTGATCCCTGGTGTATCAGTGTGACCGCCTACAGAGTCACCTATGACCGGTGTGTTGGGTATGTTATAACACCCTATTGGCTGTAGTTGATGGGCACACATGAGTCTGTGGGCTATAAGTAATTGTTGTTGTGTTTGGTAATGAGGGCTGCCTCTGGTGCCTACACAGAGTATGGAGAGGTTCTGCAAATGTCGTACTCATACTATGTGTGGCCTGTGGTGGTGGAGATCTAGTGAGACTATGTGATGAGTGGGGTGTGTTGCAAATGCTAAACGTCCCCACATGAATGTCAGGTCCAGTCTGGGTTGGTGAGAGCATTACCCCCAGCATGGCTACATATGTGCATCTCCCACAGGCTGTAGTGTCGTATGTTGGGAGGTGAGCATTGACTGTGTACATGAGACAATTGCTCTATTGCCACATGTTTGCCATATTCATCATATAGACAGGCAATAGCACTGGTACGTGACACTTGGTCATGCCTGTATATTCAACCATGTCTCACAAGATATGTGAGTTACGTGTGTACAACAGCTGTTGTACTGTAAGCAAGCTGGAAATGTAAGGACAGACAGTGTACTTGCAAGACATGAGTTGGAATGGGTGCTATAGTAATTAGTAGCTCATGAAGTGCTCACATGTTCTGAACAAGTGCTGAGCATGAATATGCAATACAGATAGGGTGTTGGATAATATCAACCCACTGCAACCCACAAGTGGAGATGACAGTCATAATTGGAGGCACTGCACTATTACCCTGCTGAGTATGGTCTGCAAGTCTATGAACCTTTATCAACGTAGATGTTAGCAGTATAGAAGTAGATGACAGTATGGATGATTTCACACTGCATATCATACCTGTGACAGGTCATAGGACATCATCACCCATACCGTGTTCCAGCTACACTGAGTATACTAGATGTACCTTCGTATGTCACAGGAGTGTTCTACCAGTGGCCTGTTGACAGAAGCAACACTACAAAAGGTGTCTGAGTGACATGTGCATATCACACCAGTGGCATCTACCGTAAAACAGGGTTAATGTTGTGTACTCCCCCCTCATTGTAGCCCATACCACACAGACAAATGGGAGGCATCTGTGTATGTAAGGATGTGAATGTTCATGACCTAGGAGCAATAGCTGTCTCAGTGTTGTGGACAACATACAGAATGGGCTTTGTGGGTGAGGTGTGTGACATATGTGCACAATCTGACAGCTGATAATAGCATTGTCACCGCTAGGTGAATAACCCTGTACCCATTAACTACCACCTAGGCAGCGGTCAACATTATGGACACTGTGTAAGGAATGGTGCTGTCCAGTTCATCTCCCTGAGTTGGTGACGACTCCATGCCTATTAGGTAGTCATACGAGGCACCCATGTCATGACAGGGTGCCATCCATGAGCATGGAGATCATTGGACAGGCATACTCAGCAATCGGGTGACCAATATTGGATCATATATCACCTTTAAGGGGTATTGGCCATGCGTGGATGGGCGATACCAGCCTTCACAATCCTCACCTCCACTATGCAGCATGCTGGCTACCTTGCATAAAGACGTGCTACACTGTGATGTTGGACATGCTACACATACATATCCTGATCTGAAAGACATACGTCATGGACAGCCACCGTCCTACTACAAGGATTGCCACATGCTGGACAGATCCCTGTGCCATACATGTTACATACTCCTGCCATACCATGCAACCCTGTCCATCAAAGCTGCACATGTCATCTCTGTCATACATGGTGCGATGACCGCATGGTAGATGTATTATTAACTGTCTGGATCAGTAATGTGGCACTGATGCACCTCGCGGTGGCAAAATGGCTGTCGGATACAGCTAGAAAACCTTGCCCGTACATGCCATAGTTGATAACCATCCCTGCGAATGACGTCCGGCTAGCCATTGTCCCATGTCTATCACATGTGCAACACAGGCGATACGTGGTAGGATGTTGAACTGCTGTACAGTGCCGTGTAGATGTATATGGCATAACACATGCATGTAAAGGTTTCCGTGTGTATGTGTGCATTGTCACTGCTCATGTCCATTAAGGCAGTGTATGTGTTGATATGTGACATATACACAGCATCAAGGTCAACAGCATTATTGTGGACACATCCAGGCATGTGCTGATAGGTAAGAACACCAGTACAGGCAAACAGACATGCCCACATCAAGACAGCATTCACATGGAGTATGAACAATGTAATGAGGTGACACACATATATGGTGATGATATCCAATGCATAATGGGTGTTACATGTGTGTGACACAAACATGGCAGTCGTGTCAGTGTCATGACGATTTGCAAAGATAACTGTTCAGATATACTAGATTTAATACAAATGTATGTGCAGCTGTATCTCTGTACATCTCTGTGATACTGTGACCTGTCTCCATCATTATGTCTTCCAGATAATGCCTCGTTCACGCCTGCCAGTGTATAGCCACCTGGAGGATGATGCCCTCATCCCGTACCTCCATGAGAACTATGAGGTGTTGTTCAGCCACGTGCCACAGCTTGCCCAGCAGCGTGACGACCTGTGGCAGGACCTTCGCAGAAGGGTTAATGATGTGGGTGGCCATAACCGCACCTACCAGCAGGTGCGCAAACACTGCACGGACCTGATACGACATGTGAAACAGCGTGCCAATGCAATCGCCAGGGAACAAGGTGGAACAGGTGGTGGGCCACCAACCCAGCCCCCACTCACCCACACTGAGGAGCTACTGGCCAGCCTGGGGACACCCTCAGAACAGCATCCACAAACACTAGCTGCCATCGTGGAGGTGGGTGTCTCCCAACCAATGAGACTGGAGTTGCCTGGTAAGTCACTACTGCACATATGATTATTATACAATGCCTACCCTCAAAACGTGCACGCTGATTGGCCAGCCCAACCAGCGTCTGTGTAACCTCAGTATACTAACGGAAAGGTCCGCCGCCGGACTTTCCGTTAAAGAGTTTAACATAGCGAGACAGCAAAAAGCAACGGAGATCTCCGCTTTTTTAAAATAAGCAACGGAGATGCTTATTTTAAAGCGTCCGCCATGTTAAACCCATTTAACATAGCGAGATTAGTAAAGCAACGGAGAACTTGTATCTCCGTTGCTTTATGCAACTCGCTGGATGTACGCACGTAGCAGCGCAGTACATCAGAACTGGTTAGAACACCAGAAAAGGTGCGGAAGGGCAGCAAAGAGCATTATTACAATGCCATTATTTAAGAAAAGTAATTATTTATTTTCTTAAATAATGGCATTGTATAATAACAACTTCTGGGTGTGGTAATGTTGATTTACCCAGTTGTCTTTGTTTGGTCCTCGGGCACCAAACCACGCCAACCGGTAAATAAGGTTATTGCTATATTATATCCCATTTAGTTGCATGTGTCACTGTACAATATGTAATGTAACATCATATGCAAGGTATGTTTACACACATGCCGCATACTACAGTATGCTACCCTGTGTATGCACACATGTGCATACTATATGCTATTGTACAGGCGAATGTGTTAACATGCACAGTGCACCCTGTGGCTGTCATACAGTCATGGATAATGTTCAAACTGCTGTGTCACCCCTATACAGGTACCTCTGGCATGCCGCACAGACACCAGTCCATTGCAGGTGAGACAGTTATCAGTATCAGGCATGTTAATGCATATATCTATATGCCATGTGGCCAGTTAACACATGCACACATAATGTATGGTCCAGTCACGATATACAGGTTGCATCTGTCATCATTCACACTGGCTACCCATGTGCAATATATACAAATTAATGAAACACCGACATGAAACCACAGTATCTGTCATTGCTAGATGTGTGGACAGCTGTGCATACAATGGTGGAGGTGTTCAATGTAGGCATATGTACTATACGTTGGAACAACACATGTGTGGTACGCAAACAGTACCACACAGTGAGCTGGGATATGGGCAGCCCATAGGAGTCACCATTGTGTAATATGCCCCTGCAATGGGTGCACACATTGTGATGTGCCATCTGACATGTCCCAGACATGTAGTGTTCCGGCTGCAATATTGTCTCACTATCCCATAATACATACCCCACATACCAAACATACAACCCGTTGTCTGCATAGCCCTGTGGATAGTGACATATCTGACATCTATGGGTGTATGTCATATGGGACAACACAGACATGTGAGATAGATGGCCATCACAAACATTTGGCCAACACATGTTCACACATGGCCATGGAGGATGGCCAGAGACATGTAGCCATACAGTAGTTGTGATGTGTATACACCCTGTTGCACATTGTCCACACATGGTCCAACTATAGCCTTAGTTGACTGATTATATAGTTGATGTGGAACACTGGACATCCTAAACGCCTGTGCACAGCTAGTGGAGGTGTCACTTAATTCGACCATATAAGATGTGTTGAACATCACGACTGTGTCATAGCATGACAGTAGTCACCTGTACAGCTTCCACAGACATTAACACCACATCAGTCCACAGATACCGTACATTTCACTTGCTGTTGTAGGACATCACTGTCAGCCGTGCACCTCGTGTGTGTGGTACATTAATGTCATGTGAGACATGGTGTATTGACAAGTCTGCCATGTGTGTATATGGTTGCCAGGCAGCTAAGACTTTGTAGTAGTTGTGTAGGGGTGTCATCCGTAGGTCTTCCAGTGACCTGTCACATGACACAGTATGGTTTGGTGTGTATACACCTCAGCGACGTGGGTCACAATCCACAGTTATGTAATGTGTATGCACGCAGTTATGGCTATGCACTGTGTGCGTATTACACACTGTATAGCACTATAGATGCCTCATGATGCCATGCAATGGCACAGTGTCTGTACTTCACACTGTATAGCAATGTAGACGCCTCACACTACCCTTCAATGCTCATGCACATTTGCTAAAAGTGCATTCTATCTGTAGGGCATACAGACAACACTGCAATGTGATACCCATTACAACGCTGTACATGTGTCAGGACACCATTGTGTCAGACATGTATGCATGTCAGTGCACACATTAGCAGATTACGTGTCAAGGTCACTTCAGCCATGTGTACTGTTAACCTGTGCTGGTCCACATGGTGTATCACAGGGATGCATGCTTACTACCATGATTGTGTGAACTGCATGGCTACTGATATGACACCTGCTTGCTGTTGTGTGCAACCCAGGGAGGTATGCTAACTACCACTATTAATGTCTGAGCTGCATGCCGTCTGCTACTGATATGATACCTGCTTGCTGTTGTGTGCAACCCAGGGAGGTATGCTAACTACCACTATTAATGTCTGAGCTGCATGCCGTCTGCTGTATCACATGCATGCTGCAGCCGTCTGCTACTGATATGACACCTGCTTGCTGTTGTGTGCAACCCAGGGAGGTATGCTAACTACCACTATTAATGTCTGAGCTGCATGCCATCTGCTGTATCACATGCATGCTGCATGCCATCTGTCAAATCACATGCATGGTGTGTCTGTGTGTCTATTGTAATGTAGAGTCTTTCTTTGCATTCACAGACGATGTAGGTGCGTTACCCTCCTGCGGTCCATCTGATGTTAGTGTCCCCACAGATACTAGCAGTGATGAACATATGCATGAGGTACAGGCAGGGTTGTCAGGGGCTGAATCTGTGCCAAAGGTTGCCATCCCAGCTATGTCCCCCTCTTCCCGCTTTTACAGTTCTCATGCCAACACATACCCCATCACCAGTGGCCATAGAGAAAGGACAGTCAGCGTGTGTTAGCTCGGAACAGGAACGTGTGGTGGCTACAGAAGGTGTGTCTCCACACCATGGTGTCAGTGTAATGACTGCAAATGTGCCACACAGGCATGTGGCCAGTGCTGCTCGTAGGAGGACCTCTGGCAGACATGCACCTGCAGGACAGAGTGCAGCAGCTGGTGTCACCAGACGCATGTTCCAGACTGTAATGGCAGCACAGGCACGTGCTGAATGGCAGAACAGTGAAGGGCAGAGGCTTCAGAGGGCTGCTATCCGTAATCTAAACGACAACATCCAGGCATTGGCAAATGCTCAACAGCAGATTGCTGATGTTCTGGACAGGCGATTGGGTGACATGGTTGGAATCCTTGACTGTGGCATGGCAATCCGCGAGCGTGAGCTGTCTTTGCTGGAACATCTGGTAGGAGTGAAGCATAGGCCATGTGGATGTAGGCCAGCTACACCACCTAGTGCAGGTCAACATGAATGAGCCACCTCACATGCCCGCTCCCATAGTGCCGGTAGCAGTAGCAGTGCAGCTGGTGCTGCGCTTTCCACACCAGGACACAGCAGGCCACATGGACGTGGCCCTGGACGTTCCCAGCAGGGACACGGTTCCAGTGGACAAGTGTCATCGGACAGTAGTCAATCTGTACCTCTGCCTGGCAGTGCCCGTGCAACCCCTGGCAGGCACAGGTCACGTGGCCAGACACAGTGAGCTGTACATCCTGGTCTGTACAATCTGGAGCTGTCAATAATACCCCTGTGTAGGCCTGACAAAAGGCAGAACTGTGTGCACACATACACGCACACAGCAGAAACATCTGTAGGGCACCGCAACACCCACATGCATATCGACCACACATGTCCAATCAGATCACCGGACCTTACCCACACACATGATGTCATCCACTGGTGCAGCCTATGCCCCTGGCAAACATTATCACCCTGTGCATATGATGATGCCTGTGCAGCATCCCTGTCATCCACACCATTGGTGCAGGGACATGTTCATATGGTCTGATGCACAGGGTGAACAGAATAGTGAGATAAGTGTATATGACATTAGTTGTGTACTGTTGACACGCACCAGACATACCATGTAGTAAGGTTTATAATGCATTATTATATGTTCACAGTATGTGTCTTGGTAACAATGGTAACAGCATGTTGGTAATTATGCCCTGCTTCCCTCCTTAAGGTCCAATTGCATGTGCCATTACGTTACAGTGTTTGCAGTTGGAGTGCATTGTTGTATGTTCACAGTATGTGTCTTGGTAACAACAGTAACAGCATGTTGGTAATGATGCCCTGCTTCCCCCCTTAAGGTCTACTTGCATGTGCCAATAAGTAGCAGTGTTTGCAGTTTCACATGTGTAAATGTGGAGTACTCACAGGCATGTATGGCAATACCAGCATGCTATACATAGCCTCACCCTCACTGTTAGAAAGGCTACCATTCCACAGATGTCCTCACATCTACTGATCCAGAAGCATGTGGGCTGTTTAATAGGCTACAGTGGCTAGAGACATGACATCCATACCAGGTCACATCACAGGTATGTTGACATGGTGCGGGGGGTTTACACAGCGGTCTGGCCGATGATAACGTTAGAGGCCACTTGATAGCATGAGGCCTCACTGTGTAGCAGTAATACCCTGTCACATTACAGGATGAGAACACACACAGACATACACAGAAACACACAGTAACATGCCCACACTCACGGGGTCAACAACACTATAACACACACTCGATAGTGTTGAGGTGAGGACCCCTGCCTATGTGGTAATCACCCTCACAGTACTGTGCACCCACACAATGTGACACAGAGAATGAACGTGTACAGGTAGCCAGTAAGGCTGAGACCGATGGCATCAACAGGGTAGTAGACTGCATCATCATGAGGGGTTAGGGATCCTGTCTGCCTCACTCCATGCACCAGACAGCCATACATACATACACACACACACACTGTGGAGTCCACAAATGTCATTCACATACAGATAGCTGACATGTGTGTGATACACACACCACCCCTGCCTACGTCATGCTTTCCTCACTGCAGTATGTACAGATCTCTACAACAGTGTACAGGGGTGTGTAACAATTGGGATGTATTCCCCACCATATGTGGCATATATGGTCACACAAGCAAACACACATGGCAGTACTGTGAATGATACACCTGCTATATGATGATACGTCTGACAGACATGCAGCAGTATTGGCCGCATTATGTGTACCAACGCTACCTTCGGCAATTGTGCTGCTATATGCACACTGGAGGATGTAAGTGTTACAGGTGTCAAGTGACTTGCAGTCAGTAACACCCTGACCGCTGTGTAGGTTGTATGTCTTCACCATCAAGTAACAGTAACATAGCGTACTGTTTGCACATGTAATGGTAGGATGGCTTGTGACACACCTGTGAGCCGTCTTCGGCAAACATCCATCTGCAAAGGTGGATCACTACTTTATGTACACACATCCATCCATACCTGATGTACATCCTACCATACTGTCAGTATTTAAGCATATACAGGTGTCAATGATGGGGCTGCATTGCAACTGCATGTTGTAGTTAGGCACAGATGAATTACATACATCAGCTACTGCACATGCATGGTAGCTGCATGCACACCACTACATGTACATGTGTGTTGGTCCTACATGCCTGTCATGTAGCCATGTTTGTATGCATTGCAATTGGTGGACATGTGTGATGACATACATAACACATGGACTGTTGTATGATATGATGGTTGTCATGGGTAACTAGTACAGAGGGAATGTTACCTCGGTCAACATTGCTACCTTATGTACTGTTAGCATTCAACAGCCATGGACCTACCTTCCATGTGCATGCATATGATTGCTGTAGCCACTTGTCTGCACGGAGGACAGCAAAAGCTATGCTATGTACATATGTGTTGTGTGTGTGTGTGTGTGGTCCATGTACATATCCACTGCGATTACATGTATGTCATATCCAAACATGTGTGTTCTTTGGTGTACAGCGACAGTCATCTGTTACAGCTGTGTAAGACCCAGGGCCCCTGTTATGTGTAGATCCGACCTGGTTATGAACAGTGGTATCATTGCATTGCATAACACATGATAGAACCCTGTCAGTACATATGTAGTTTGCACAGTTACTGTAGACCTATGTACAGTCCACTGGTCATGAGTCACATGGTGTTGTGGTAATGTATGGATGTGTGTTGCTGGTCCAAGGACATGGTGATGTCTGAGGGCTACATAGTAGAATGCGGCATTTACCTTTGTGATCTGCACCTGAGACATCTGTGATGGCTCTTGAGTGTGTACTGGTCAGTACATGTGAGTGGCCTTCATGTACATGGGGACAGTAACACCATACTGTGCCCTTCCGTGTTTAGAATCCATGTGCATGCAAGACAGCCCTTTGCTACTACTAAGTGTGTGAGCATGCCCAGTACACCGTTGTGTAGATGGACACACAGTACATTCCAAACTGTGCCCTTCCGTGTTTAGAATCCGTGTGCATGCAAGACAGCCCTTCGCTACTACTAAGTGTGTGGGCATGCCCAGTACGCCGTTGTGTAGATGGACACACAGTACATTCCAAACTGTGCCCTTCCGTGTTTAGAATCCGTGTGCATGCAAGACAGCCCTTCGCTTCTATTAAGTGTGTGAGCATGCCCAGTACGCCGTTGTGTAGATGGACACACAGTACATTCCAAACGGACGTGTTATACTAAGTATGTGAGCATGCCCAGTGACACCTTGTGTCGGTTATGTGCCTTTGTGTCTGGGCATGGCCATTGACATCCTGTATAGCGGTGGTGGTCATCCAGGCAACAGATGTCCATACCCCACGTCAGGATGGATTCCTACATTGAACACACTGATTGACTGTCTTGAAGGGTGTACTGTCTGTGGCGCGTCTCATATCTATGTAGTGTTGTAATAGTGTTCTGTAGATAGGCAGTTGTCCCGCTCACACCACTGCCGTGTGTTTGTCTACGTCTACCTTGGGACAGTAATATGCTTTTAGACTGCTCAGTCTCTATACATTCCCTATCGGCATCTTTGCCTTTGAGGATGATGTCATCCACCTAGAAGTATGCCTCTGGGAGTGCTGTGTTCCAGTAATCTCAGTAGCGCATTCTGTAACTGCGTAATGCTGTAGTGTGATAAGGTAGTTAGGTGTATGTTCGACTCCCAGCCCTGCCAAGTGTGTGTGTGTGTGTGTGTGTGTGTGTGTGTGTGTGTGTGTGTGTGTGTGTGTGTGTGTTTCCAGCTGCCTGGGGACAGAGTAATGCTTTTAGACGGCTCACTCCCCATACATTCCCTATCGGCATCTTTGCCTTTGCGGATGATGTCATCCACCTAGAAGTATGCCTCCGGGAGTGCTGTGTTCCAGTAATCTCGGTAGCGCATTCTGTAACTGCGTAATGCTGTAGTGTGATAAGGTAGTTAGGTGTATGTTTGACTCCCAGCCCTGCCAAGTGTATGTGTGTGTGTGTGTGTTTCCAGCTGCCTGGGGACAGAGTAATGCTTTTAGACGGCTCACTCCCCATACATTCCCTATCGGCGTCTTTGCCTTTGCAGATGATGTCATCCACCTAGAAGTATGCCTCTGGGAGTGCTGTGTTCCAGTAATCTCGGTAGCACGTTCTGTAACTGCATAATGCTGTAGTGTGATAAGGTAGTTAGGTGTATGTTCGACTCCCAGCCCTGCCAAGTGTGTGTGTGTGTGTGTGTGTGTGTGTGTGTGTGTGTGTGTGTATGTGTGTGTGTTTCCAGCTGCCTGGGGACAGAGTAATGCTTTTAGACGGCTCACTCCCCATACATTCCCTATCGGCGTCTTTGCCTTTGTGGATGATGTCATCCACCTAGAAGTATGACTCTGGGAGTGCTGTGTTCCAGTAATCTCGGTAGCACGTTCTGTAACTGCATAATGCTGTAGTGTGATAAGGTAGTTAGGTGTATGTTCGACTCCCAGCCCTGCCAAGTGTGTGTTTGTCTGTGTGTGTGTCTGTGTGTTTCCAGCTGCCTGGGACAGAGTGATGCTTTTAGACGGCTCACTCCCCATACATTCCCTATCGGCATCTTTGCCTTTGCAGATGATGTCATCCACCTAGAAGTATGCCTCTGGGAGTGCTGTTTTCCAGTAATCTCGGTAGCACGTTCTGTAACTGCGTAATGCTGTAGTGTGATAAGGTAGTTAGGTATATGTTCGACTCCCAGCCCTGCCAAGTGTGTGT
Source organism: Protopterus annectens (assembly GCF_019279795.1). NCBI lineage: Eukaryota > Metazoa > Chordata > Ceratodontiformes > Protopteridae > Protopterus > Protopterus annectens. The sequence goes on along the minus strand of NC_056743.1, from coordinate 1,610,579,347 downwards.
GTGTGTGTGTGTGTGTGTGTTTCCAGCTGCCTGGGGACAGAGTAATGCTTTTAGACGGCTCACTCCCCATACATTCCCTATCGGCGTCTTTGCCTTTGCAGATGATGTCATCCACCTAGATGTATGCCTGTGGGAGTGCGGTGATTCTGGAACTTGGTAGCGCGTTCTGTTACTGCATAATGCTGTAGTGTGGTAGACTAGACAGGTAGGTGCTCGATTCAAAGGCATGGCAGGTGTGTGTGTTTGACAGTTATACCGTATGTGTTGCTATCTGTGGGTGGCTAGCTGCGGGATGTGTTCAGTGTGTTTTGTTGCTGACCTATATAGTGTCCACAGCCCGCATATTCTGCCAAGACACTGGGTTGTCAACACATACATTCGCCAATAGGTCTGGTGAGTAACTGTCAGCAGCCCTACTCTTACCCTTGATACGGTCTGACCCATGTGACGCAACAAAACACACGTGCCTTGATAGTAACAACACTACATGATGCAGGTGGCACATGTAGTTTCCTTTTCATTCCTGTCTAATGCATTGCTGTCATGTGGTCCGCTGTTGTGATATAAATGCCATATCTACATATGTGTGTACATGTATATGTGTGTATGTATATATATATATATATATATATATATATATATATATATATATATATATATATATATATATGTGTGTGTGTGTCCATGTATATATGTATACAAATACTATATATGATATATGTAGATATAGAGGTGGACATAGATGTGAACATATATGTCTGGGGACATCAGCACTATTGAATGTTTGTGCCGGATGATCTGTACATGATAACCTGGGATCTATGTATATCTGCCATGGCGTGGTGGTAATGCACATCGTCTGTAGTGTGCAGGGTCACGGGCTGTAGTCGTGTAGACACCGGTTATTTTGTTGCTGGGAAGACCATGGGACATTGAATATGGTGATAGTAAGGCACCTGTTGCCAGTTGTGTACGGATCTGAGCGACACTGAGCAGTGGTTATTAATTTGGAGGTTCGGTATGGGTCATATAACTATTCATTAGAAGACTATACTATGCAGATGAGGTTGACAATAGTGTATCCCATTTATCACCAGGGTGTGATGCTGGTCCCTGGAGTGTATGTGTGTAGTCAGCCGGGTGCAGGTCTCGAATATAGTTGACAGCATGGGAGGGGGGTCAAGCATACTGTAAGTACATAACAGAACTGTGCCTCGGGAGTGCTCCTGCCTTAGCACGCCTTAGCTAGGGGTGTGTCTATACCTGCCTGGTGACATTGGGAGGGATGACAGCAGTGGTGGGGTAGTCAGGGTGTACAGGCTGCACAAACAGGTGTTGATCAGCACAATCAGCAGACGACATGGCCAGCCCGCACCTGAACAGTACGGTAATGTGAGCAAGCAGCATACACACAGGTTTCGTCTGCACTCTACACCACCGGTGTATACCTGCGGGGACATTTCATGCACAGTCCAACCAAATGAGACGGGCTGCAGCAGGCAACATATACCAACATGTGCAGGAGGTTGGGGCAGTGAGGATGTGTATGCTGCCGAACAACCCTTACTGGGGTGACATAAGACTTTATAGACCCAGGGTGACTTACCAGGGGCTACATGGGCTGGGGATGGTGGAGCACTATGGGGTGGACAGAGACCTCCTACAGCAGCTTGTTGACCTGTGCCTGCCACACCTGACACATCAAACAGGCTGAGGGAAACACATCACAGTGGATACCACGGTATGTGTTGGCCTAGGTGTACTAGCCACAGGTACCTCACACAGCACAACTGGGGATATCATGGGTATCTCACAGGCATCTGCATCCAGAGTATTGCACCAGTTCACAGACGCCATGTCAACACATGCTAGTGAGCACGTACATGTCCTCAACACACGTGATTAGTAGACCAGCAATATGCATCAGTTCAACCACATGGATGACTACCCTGGGGTACTGGGTGCTATAGCCTGCACACACATACACATCGAAGCACCACCCGGTGAGCGGGGTAAGGCCTACAGTCACTGCAGGGGCATACCCTCCAACAGCTAGGCCATATGCGATGGCCAGGGCATGAGATTGAATGTGCGTGCTGTCTGCCCCGGAAGCTATGATGATTCCGATATATGGCTTCTGACACAGCTGTACCACACCAGTGCCAATATGGACATCCCCTGCAGTCTTCTAGTGGGGGATGCTGGGTAAACACTGGTGTCGTGGCTGATGACACCCATCAGCAATGCACACACACCTGAACACTCACACCATACTGAGGCGGATGCACAGGCAAGACATATACTTGTGCATGTGTTTGGGATGCTCAGTTCACGGTTTTGGTATCCGGACACATCCGGTGGAGCTCTGCAGTATTCACTAGCTACATGCATACAAGTTGTTATGGTATTTGCTATGCTACACAATCTTATCCTGCAGTAACAGTTGCAGCAGGAACAGCATGGGGCAGGGCCACACAGCCCAACACCACTGCCAAGGCCTGTACAGGCACAGTGTAACTTGGTGAAGGAACTACCTGAGCAGGGCACAGTCGGTGAAAGCCCGTGCACAGTATGACCTGCCCTTGGCAAAGAGGCAACACAAGGCATATGCACTGACACAGTAGGTACCCACGGATTTTCCCTCTCTGACCTGCACACAGTACAATGGATGCCAAACATGACACTACCTGTGCTCGGCCATGTATAGGAGGTGCACTGTGTGCATCCGACATAGGCAGCCCTCCAGCACCGTCCTCAAGTCCAGAACACACCTAGGGTATGTCTATTGACCTAACAATTGGCAGTTGTATTAGAATGTGTATTTACCCATTGCTATGGTATGTATGTGAACATACAAGTGACTGTGGTGGCCAAATGTTAGGGCAACAGACGGTACACATCCATAGTGGCACCATGACCTCTGTAGCACATACGGGGGTCACAATGGTAGCCTGTAGTACACAGGGTGTCCTAACCCACTGCAGATTCTGGGCTGACCATCATGTGTGTCCGTACAGCCCACACACGTTCCATGCAACTGGACAGATGTGGACCAATACAGACAAATGATATACGATGGCCTATGGATATGCCCAATGAATGACCCCAACCCCCTAAGACACACACAGACTACAGCAGGCCAGGCAGTTTGATGTAGGTTGTGTAAACTAGGACGTCCAACACCACTGTGCTGGTATTTAAAGCTGGGAACTGACGTACACTGGTATCCCTCCAACCAGCAATTTAGGTAGGTCCACACACTGACATGGAGTACCCGGCATACCAGTACAGTAGTGGCAGATGTGTACAACTGTTGGCTGTGCCCCCATCAAACCTACACATGTGAGAGCCATGTGCGCCACCCACGGTGCTGTGTAGGACTGTGGTTGTGTTTGGATGTCCCCCCACGCTATGCAGACATGTAGCAACTGTCAATGCCACATGACCATTAGCTACCCTGTAGACACAGCATGACACCTGTCTGTGTAGAACGGAGGGTTCAGCAACACAGTACTAACTATCTGGACATGTGACACATGCGATACAGTTGACTATACTTGGCATGTTCACACACATGACGGTATGACGGTAATGTCGGTCGACAACATGCGTAACGGTCATACTGGGCATGCTCACACACTGAAACACAGTCACTAATTTTAGGAGGGATTAAGAGGGACAGAGTTAAACTTTCAGTCAAACTCAGGGACGTACCTGAAATTCAGGGACAGTTGAGAGGTATAGACAATACTCTAGCCATTGCAACTGTCCTGATTAGGGGACATTCTCATGTTGTACGTGTCTGTACTGGTTGCTTGTTCCAGGTCTTGTATACCTGACACGTCGATATGTTATATGTAGTAGCATAAGCAACTTTACTGCTGCTAGACTACGCTTTGATTTGTGCCGATATGTATATTTCTGTACTATGCATGGCTGTAGGTATGTTCTGCCCTGGTACGTCTGACATTTCTACAGAGCAGGTTCCACTTTGGCCATTCAGAATGGTGGCGGCCCTTTAGACCCTATATGTAGAGCTATCACATGTGTCAAGGCAACACATACCCACAGCCAGTAGTAAACGAACGACTTCCACGGTTTGCATACGTTAAGGTTATTCATGTAGCATTATAATTGATAATACTGTTTCCTATTACATGTAGCTGTTTCTGATACAACAAATTAATTTCTGACACCACTACACACACTATATAGCCTCCATTCCCGAACTCACAGGCCATGTGCCATAACTGTCATTTTGCAGGACACAACTGCCCAGACGGGTGTGTCCCTCGCAGGCGTACGGGTGTTGAACCACTTCTATTATGCTATCATCTACCTAAGGTGGTCAGCAAATTATGCACTTTCCGTCAGTAGCAGAACTCACATACCAATGGGTGTGAATGAACACTGTATCAGGAACAATGCATAACACCCTGTGGGACACATTTAGACGATTGGTTCTATTAACCAGACACATTTACAGTCACAGAGCATATCTATTCATTCACATTTGTCGAGGTACATGCTGTTCATGACTCATACATGTTGTCATCTGTCATTACCTGTATTCCGCCACCTGTTCACCTAATATCAGTAGTTCTGGAAGTGTTTAGTTGGACTTTGTTACATTCTGATACATAACTATGGACGTCCATGCTAATCGGGTACACGGCACTGATTTGGTCTCTATGTATTCCCCCGATGGTATACAGACTATCCGGTAGATGTGTACTTCAGGTTTGGGAGGTGTAGGCATATGCTATGCCCACTTAGGAATATTAATGACTTCCACTGGGCGGGCCTACTACATCTCTGCCAACCAGCACCTGCACACTTAAGCCCATTATTGCATACCCATGGTCCACCTACCTGGCACCCCTCTACAGCAGTCGTGACAAATACTTACTGCGCGAGCTGGGGTAGCACACCCCTACACATTGCCCACTCTCCCCGTCTCGGGACACATGTCGTACGTTTTGTCTACCCATGTATTATCACACTTGCACAACCTACTGTTCCATGTACACCTACATCCTGCTCGTATTAGTGTCAGCAGATTCACACGTACCCTGAATTTTTGGGGTCCCGCAAGGGACACCGTTATCCATGTTTAAAGTGTAGACCTTGCAGATCTCTCTCACTGGTACTTTCCTACCAGTGTTTTGGACAGCGGCAGTGTATTGATCTGTATTGCCTGTCTGGCCTAGCTGGGTGATGTGGGGGGGGTACAGTGTTTATTTATTGGACCTCCCAGTCACATATGCCCGAGCTATAAATATGTTACCCCTAATTGCTGTGAAGTAACCTATTTATGTACATGTGCATATCTACACTGACATATATATTTTGTTTTGTGTGTATGTGTATATATCAATACCTGTTGTTTGTGTATATATATCTGTCTATATATATCCG